>NC_088923.1:39337500-39395000 GCF_038396675.1 Hydra vulgaris
CCCACCTCATATGATTTCAATTGGCTATTGTTTACTTTTTCAGTAACTAAAAGTTCAAAATCCGCCCATGTTTAAAAAAAAATGATTTTCCAAGTTCTACAGCTGTCTGTCTTGATAATTTTTTTGTAGGTTTTGCTGGCTGTAGAGTACCTGCATTCTCAAAATATTCTTCACAGAGATATTAAAGTTAGTATTTTTGTTAAATTCTTTTTTTCCAGAATGGCTTTTTAGTTTTTTATTGTTTTGAAAAAACTTCAGCAAAAACTCATTAAAATTTAAACAATTTTTTTTTCAAATTTAAAAAACTTTGTGTGATTTATAAGTGTGCGTTTAAATAATTTTTATTGAGTTCAAATTATTTTGTGTGCATTTAAGTAATTTTTTGCAAGTTAAAATGATTGCATAATATTTCAAATTGAATGAGTGCTTTAATTAAACTCTGGTTTTAGGATGAGAACATTATTGTTGATCGATCTTTTCAACTACAACTTATTGACTTTGGTTCTGCCGCATATATAGAACGTGGAAAGATGTTTAACACCTTTTGCGGTACTGTTGAATACTGTTCACCAGAGGTTTTACTTGGAAACAGGTATTTATGTATATGCATACACATTTGTCTGCTTGTCTGCTATATGTATACATTTGTCAGGTATATATGCATACACTTATTTATTGTCTGCAAGTGTATATTTAAATTTAATAAGTTTTGGATAAGGAAAAAATCTTTTTTCTAAACAAAAAAACTTATTTTCTTGTGATATCTGAACAAAAGTTTCTCAGGAGTTTTTTGCTCTTTTTCTCCAAGTTCCTTTCCATTGTTTGTTTTTCCATTGTTTTACTACTACTTGTTTTTATTATACTTTATTATTTTTTTTTATATTATTTTTATATTTTTTATGTTATTTATTTTTATTTATATTATTTTCATATTTTTTTTATATTTTATATTATACTTTATTATTAAATAATTCTTATCATTGTTTTATTATTACTTATTACGCAGTTTATTATGAAAAGTGTTTAGTAAATTTTCTAATTAAATTTAAACAACTACTTTACAATTTAAGCCAAATGTATTTAATTTATAAAAAATATTTCGTATATATATTTTAAATGAAAAATGTTTAAAAAACAAAATTACATAAAAAAAATTTTAAAAGGGTCTACTTTTTTGTTTTTAGCTAATTTTCAGCCTTTCTTAGGTATAAATGTCATATACTATGTTCATATGTTTTTAAACTTTTACATTTTTATGAAGATTGCATGTTTCTATTATAGATTTTAACAGTGTGTTATCTTTTTGTGAAGGAAAGAAGGAGAGAAGGAGAAGAACTTCAACAGTGTTTTATCTTTTTGTGAAGGAAAGAAGGAGAGAAGAAGAAGAACTTCAACAGTGTATTATTTTTTTGTGAAGGAAAGAAGGAGGGAAGGAGAAGAACTTCAACAGTGTGTTATCTTTTTGTGAAGGAGAGAAGGAGAAGAACTTCAACAGTGTGTTATCTTTTTGTGAAGGAAAGAAGGAGAGAAGGAGAAGAACTTCAACAGTGTGTTATCTTTTTGTGAAGGAAAGAAGGAGAAGAACTTCAACAGTGTGTTATCTTTTTGTGAAGGAAAGAAGGAGAGAAGGAGAAGAACTTCAACAGTGTGTTATCTTTTTGTGAAGGAAAGAAGGAGAGAAGGAGAAGAACTTCAACAGTGTGTTATCTTTTTGTAAAGGAAAGAAGGAGAGAAGGAGAAGTACTTCAACAGTGTGTTATCTTTTTGTGAAGGAAAGAAGGAGAGAAGGAGAAGAACTTCAACAGTGTCTTATCTTTTTGTGAAGGAAAGAAGGAGAGAAGGAGAAGTATTTCAAAAGTGTGTTATCTTTTTGTGAAGGAGAGAAGGAGAAGAACTTCAACAGTGTGTTATCTTTTTGTAAAGGAAAGAAGGAGAGAAGGAGAAGTACTTCAACAGTGTGTTATCTTTTTGTGAATGAAAAGTAATGAAAATTAGTTAGATAACTAATTTACTCCTCATTGCCATTCATTGTTGTGAATCATTGTTGAAAAACGCGTTGATTTCAATCTTTTGTTTTGAATATAATATGTAATAGTACTTGTAAAACTTCTTCATAATAATAGACCATAGAAAGTATTTCAAAATATTAGAGATAGCAATTAAAAGATCTTTAAATTGCTTATGTAAATTCATAAAAAGTGATATAAGTATTTGTTGTTCCATGAAAAATAGTGTTATGTGAGGTACTTTTTAAGCACTTTATTGAAGTTATTGATTGTAAGTCACAAATCTTATGGAGCAACACCAGAAAACTTGAATATGGTTTTCAGAAGCGATTCAAAACTAGATTGCATTATTTTACCCAAAAATGAAACAGAAACAGCTATAAATGTAAAAATAAATAAATCTGCTGTAATAGTGCACAAGTTATTTTGTACTGTACTTAACAGCCATTATTGTATTTTTCATGTTTTGCTACATCCGTGCAATAAAGAAACCACAAGTTTTTCTAATCAAAACTTTCAACATTTATTTTTCAAATAGTTTAATAACACGTTGTAAATATAATGAAAAAATTTTAAATAGGGAAACATAAAAAAATTTTCTTTTTAAAAATCTCGTTACTAAATTGGATTCATGGTTAAACCTATATTCTTTGATATGACACATTTAACAAAACTGTAAAACCTGTAAGAAATTTCAAAATAATAGAAAGTTTGTGTTTCAGCTTTATGATTTATATTCATCAATGAATTCTTACGGTTCTAGTGTTTACAAAACTTCGTCATATACTCACAAATTATATAAACTTTTATATGAATAATATAACTTTACAGTTTAAATATCTTGGTCAAATGTTCACAATGTTTTGGATACAGACGAGAATAAGTCTGGTAATTTAAGTGAAGCTGCAAAATTTGCGCGTAAATCATCTCTTTCAATATGTATATTGTTGTTTATTGTTAGAGAAATAAAGGTTTTGCATCAGCAGTGTTTTACGTGATAACAACAGCAACAAGAAATTATTTTTCTAAGCAAAAAAAAGTAAAATTATTACTGTTTTTTTTTTGTTTTTTTCTACTATTTAGCTACGAAGGATTTGAACTTGAAATGTGGTCGTTAGGTGTAACTCTATATACTTTAGTATTTGGTGAACATCCGTTTTTTGAAATTGAAGAAACTATTAATGCCGAACTTTATCCGCCGTGTAAAGTTTCAAACGGTAAGACATAGAGTTAAAAATGAAGTTGTTATATAAGTAATATTTAAAGTTTTAACATCAATTCATTAATACTAGAGTTAATGTTTATTATTTGTTGGATGCTTAATCGCGATGTCAAATTTCGTGCCAAGCTCAAAGATGTTATAAAATACCCATGGTTTACTAGAAAT
Organism: Hydra vulgaris; assembly: GCF_038396675.1. Lineage (NCBI taxonomy): Eukaryota > Metazoa > Cnidaria > Hydrozoa > Anthoathecata > Hydridae > Hydra > Hydra vulgaris. The sequence continues at coordinate 39,340,894 of NC_088923.1, forward strand.
GTCGATATTTCGAAGTATAAATACGAACATGTTATAGGTAAAAAAAATATTATTTGATGCAGTAAACAGTATAATTTTCTTAACTTTCTTCAATAGACGCATGAGTTTAAGGTATTTTTTTTTTTTTACCCGAAATTCATTGCGCAATCATTTTTTTACTCATTCTAAATCGCACATTCGTGTAAAATCAAAAATTCGCGTTATTAAAAATATTTATAAAAAAATTGTCAATTTGTTTTGGAAAATATTTTTTATTTTCATGAAAGCGATTTACCATGAGACAAAACTGTGGAATTAAAAATCAAATTGGTTTATTAAATTGCGTTAATTGTAATTAAGGTGAAAACATCGCAAGATGTGATTCTAGCTCAACATCAACTTCGTCTTCATCTTTGACAAGTATAACTTCTTCTGACGAGGAAACTCCAAAGTTGAAAGTTAATGACGTTAAACCTGTTTCGTTAGAATTGCCTTCAAATCCATTATCAAAGTCGATTTGATGTCCAGCGTATGTCATTTAATTATTTTCTCATTAGTAAAGGATATGTATTTGTTTAGCGTAATTCGTAAACGGCATTTATTTACTTTTTGTAGAATTGATGTTAAGTAACTAATCATCTTTTTGTATATATAAAAATATATAGTTATTTTGCTGTCTCAATATTGTTACCAACTGCCTGTTGCTCGTATAAAATTTTGTTCAGTTACTTTGAAAAATTTTTGCAAAAATATATGAAAATGAAATTTTTAGAGTTTATTTATTTTACTTTTGTAAACAGATTATTTAAAGTTGTAAGTCTTAAATTTTCAACCGACATAAAAATAGTTGAGTGGTCCTTTTATGGATTATTTTTGAAACATTGCGTAACAGTATTCAGTCTCTTAATATTTTGTAGCTAGTGATATATAAATTATGACGTGTTTTATCTAAATTGCTAACATTCGTCAATAACATTTTTTTTTTACAGAAAGTTTGTCTGGTTTTTAAACCTCTTTTCATATTCCTACTCTAAAGTAGCTGGCAACGTGCTGCTCTGCCGCATTTTTTTTTTAAACAATGTAGTATTTATGTCTGGTTATTTTGTTTAAAGTTACAATTTGTGCGCAGAAATGCACTTAAGCGGCCAAAAATCTGAATACTGTTTGCTATTTAAAGGTTGCCACCGATGCTTATTAAGTAACTAATTTATTTTAATGTTTTTTTATTTTTACTAAAATGATCACATTGTCTATTTTTAACTAATGTAAATGCGGCAGATTTTAGTAAATATAATTCTATTGTGTGTTTGTCTGGCTCGTTATATTTAAATGATATATTATTATTAATGTAAATTTTCATATTCTATATTTGTTTAGGCTATATATAATATTCGATGTTTGGTCCATGCCCATGTTTTTAATGAAATCCCCGCGTTTTTTTATTGCCTGTCTGATTAATGTCTTTTAATATTTAAACATCAATGCTTTTAATGTATTGAAAGTCGCGTGACATTTGCTATAGCATATAAATGTATTTCGGCAACTTTTCGGTAATTATTTTAATGCAAACCGATTTCCAACCTAATTGATAGTCGTATCTCATTAATCTAATAAGAATAATCTATAAGAATGTTAATTTATAAGGGTAATTTTTTGAAGAATCTTTTTAAAAAAAACTAAAAAACATTTTTAGTCGTTACGTTTTTAAGTTGAGTCTCTGTAGTTAACGTTTTTTTTTTACACTGTAGTAATTTACATTTTTTGGCAACTCAAATAATTTTATAATTATAAATGGTTTTCTATCTCGTTCTACGGCTAACTGCTATAACTAAAAGATTCCATCGTGCATTAGATGGATACACAGACTATCGCTCTTGATATATCTAAAGTTAGCGAAAGGAGCCAAAATGGCTCCTTTTGCTAACTTTATACTCATGTCTGAACAAAAAGTCTTCCCTTTTCGGTCGTTTAGAACAGTCATCTGATCTTACTTGTGTAACATATTGGGACTTGCAGTGGCTTGTAAATTCTAACTCCTACAAAACTCAGTTGTTTACTGCAAACAACTATCATAATATTTTCGTCATTTCTATATTAATGAATTCCGACGCTCTTATTGAGACCTCTTCTTTACATCATCTTGGTTTATCATTTACAACTATCCTTCATGGAAATCATAATTGCAATCGATTACAAAGTTAGCATTTGTGAAGGTTGCTTCTCTTTATTGTGCTTGCTATTAGCTTACTCCTGGTTCTATTCTCTACCACTACGAATCTCTTATTCGCCCCTCTATGGAAGACTATTGTCATATTTGGGCTGGTTCTTTTAATGATGCTCTTTCTCTTCTTGACTATGTCCAAAAATGCATCGAGCCTCGGTCTCATTTTCATCCCTTTCTCTTTTCTACAAATACTATCATGGTCGCCGCTCAACTAAAACTCATTTTTGCTTCACTCGTCATTCGGAAAGTCTCATTAATTTACTGTATCTGTCCATACATGCTCTTTTTACATTAGTCGTAAAATAAATACTATCTTTTACAAGAACAAACAAACAACGCTTCTGAAAGAAGATCACAATAATCTTATCATCTGAACCTTTACAACTTAAAAAACAAAATAGTAAAATAACTCATACTATAAAACAATAAATCATACTTTAAAAAAACTGAAAATATTAATCTAAAGAATGGCTATAATAATAAATCTGGGTTAATAAACCTATAATAATAAACACGAATCTGTTTATAATAATCATCACAAATCTGTAATGTTAAATCTATAATATTAATCCATAATAATAAATCTGTAATAAAAATCCATAATAATAAATTTTATACATATGTTATAAATCAAAGAAAACAAATCTATTAATATAAATACTATTATAAATCTCATTAATCAAGTTTTATTTCAAATTAATAGTAACTTAAAATCTCATCCATAGCTAGAATAAAATCTTTTAATTTATTTTAAAAAACTTTTTTTTCTCAAAAGTATGGTACGCGATAATTAGTACAAAATTTATTAAATTTTGTTTTACAAAATTGTTAATTTAGCAAATCTTTATTTCTTAGTGAGTATTTATTAGAAAGTGTCAGAGTAAGAAATCGTTAAAAACAGGTAGGGATAAATTGCTTTTCTACATCAAAGTAAAACATAAAGCATTAAAGACTTTAAGTTTGTAGAAATCAAGTATTTTCATTTCATCAAAGAATGGTTTTGAATATGAAGAGCAATCCTCATAATTAATAACGCGAATCGCGTGTTTCTGACGGCAGTATAGATGTTGTAGTTTACTTTTTTCGGTACTAACCCATGCAATATTTACGTAATTTATATAGCTATTTATAAATGAGTAATAGAGCTGTTTATATCTTTTTTTGTTTAAGTATGGTCATGCTATATATATATATATATATATATATATATATATATATATATATATATATATATATATATATATATATATATATATATATATATATATATATATATACACATATATGTATATATTATTTATAACTTTGGTATATAGTGATTTTTTTATACCTAACAGTTCAGAATGCTGAACAATAATTCCTATTAATGATATCAAAGTTTCGAAGACTTTGCTTTGCCATTGGGCGCGCAGTTTTTAAACAACAGTTTTTTTCAGATTTTTAAATTGCTGATATTAAACTGTTTTCGAAAATTAAAAGAATTATCTTGAAGAGTTAGTTCGATGATGGATCCAAAAGAATAGATGCATGATGCATTTTCACACCATCAGAACGTATATAAAAATTTTCATTTCAAGGTTTGATGTTGAACAAGATTTAACTAGCGACCAGGCCCTTTTACTGCTTTTAAAACTCAATTAGGTCTAAATTAGTTATATTACTTTCCCTAACCGCCTCCCAATCTAAATGTCTTAAATGTAATAATTGTTTATAAAATAATTTTTTTCAAATCAAAAAGTAATGAAACGTTTTTTTTCTAACCTTTGCATCCAATCAAATTAATGGGTTGGTTTGACAATCTAACTCTAAAAGTTAGATTTGGAGCCTAAACAATAAGTTATAGTCAATTTCCTTTTTTTGTGTGACCTCATAATGACTAAAGCCTTCGGTCTACAGTAAATGTTCAATTTCAATATTGAGTATTAGCCTTTCATTTACTATATTTATAAAAAGTACTTTGGGGTATTGGAATAGTAACCAAAGAACAAAATAGATTTAACAATTTTTGTTTTAGAGCCCCATCTGAAAAATCAGGCTGAGCTCATTAGTTAAAATTGTTAATTTCAGCCATTCCTGTGAGAGTTATAAAATCTCCTTTTATTTCCGCAATTACGTTATTTTATTTATGCATATTTTTAAAAATTTTGTCATATTTGATTGCTGTATACTTACCCTCTTTACGATGCCTTTTATATCCTTCTCATAATTTTTTACGGTGTTCTAGGATTTCTTTAGTATAATTTTCCTAGATAAAAATTCAAATGCCCTTCAAAATTTTTGACAGTTGTTAAAATTTTGCATTTATCATAATTCAGGAGTTTGAGGACTTGAGGTTCTTGGTAGTTTGTCTTTAACTTTTTTATTTCGATGGGCTCGCTCAACCACTTGCAATTCCAAGCTGAATTTTAAAGATTTGTTAAACTGCTCTTGCACAGTCATCCCACGATTCAGACCGTAGTTCTGCAACACCATCAACTCTTAAATTATTGCTATGAGATCTATTTTCCAGTTAAATAGTTTTTTTTTATGAAGGTATTTATTTCTTCATTGATCTTCAGATAAAGTTGAGAGAGCATTTCCTTGATGTTTTCCTTTTGCAAAGTTAATCTTTAATCCCTATTTTTTTCAATTATTACAACTCGGGATTTATTAAAACTAAGTTTTTTTCAAATTTATCTAGTTTGTCTGATAATATTTTTATGTTAGAATTCGTAATTTTTGTAAAAGTTTCTTCTTGTTTTTTAAATAACTTTTCAATTCTTTTAAAATATTTTGCTTCGGATCTTCAAGAATTAGATATTATTAGTTTCTCAATATTTTTCATCGATAAATCTATCTGCAAAATTAAAAACAATAACGACTCACCTTTAAATCATAATTTCGAATCATCTTTTAAAAGCGGCAACAACTTTAAAACCAACTTTCACTTTTACAAATTTTAAAAACAACTTTATTAAAAGAAAAAAAAGATAACGAAAAACTTTCAATTTTCCAAATTTTTCAAGTTTTCAATAAGTCGAAACAACACTATATCAACTTCCAAAATAACTAATATTTATAAATTAATAAGAATTTTGTGAAAAATTTAGTCTTTCCTAACTTATGATTCTAAAAATATTTTGTATCTTTTGAAAAATTAGACTCGAAAAATTAGAAAAATTAGGTAGACTAGAAAAATTAGAAAAATTAGGTAGTTTTTTGTATCTTTTGGTGGTGTAGGTATGGTTTTTTGTATCTTTTGAAAAATTTTACTCAGTTGTGATTAATAAAAAATAGTCTTACTCTTCGAAAAATTGTTTTTTTTTTTGAAGTTTAATTACCAAAAATACATTTTTAAAGTATAGTTACCAAATATTATTATAGCAATTTTTATGGTTAAAGTGAGAAACCCTTACGTTAGCTTTATCTGTCTCAATGCAAATACAATAAAAAACTTTATCTCTAGGAGTATATTTTTAGCACCTTTGAGAATACAATTGCTAAACTTTTTTTTTTTTTTTTAATGTCTTCACTTCCAACAAGTTCGCAAACAACCACTATTAGAGTTCAAAGTTACTGGAAGAGAAAAAACGAAGTTTATAAAGCAAAATAACGCTTAACAGACGACTAATAAGAATGCAAATTATATGAATCAGGAAAACAAGATGTTTGAGAAAAAAAACTAGACAAATATGAATTTTTAGAGCACTTAGGAACAGTTACAGTAATAGAATGTGATTTAATTGAATGACGAGTAACCAGAGAATAAATTATAGTAGATGGCACAGGAGACGCTAGCACTTTAGAGCAGTGCTTATTATAGTATTTATAGAAAAGAAATGCAACATTACTATCATGAGATAGTTGTTGGGGGTTGGCTGCAAGTCAGGTACAACTATGTTTACAATGAAATTTTTCCCTTGACTAAAGAGAAAGGGCATCATTGAAAGAACCGCCACTGCTATGGCAACAGTACTCCATACAAGGACGGATTTGAGATTTATAAAGATAAAGAATAGAATTTGAAGTAAGAAAGTGGCAAGCACGATAAAGAGATGCAACCTTAGCAGATGCTAATTTTGCAATTGATTTGACATATGGTTTCCAAGAAAGATTGGAAGTAAGAGTGAATTGTAGAAGACGAAAGGTACTTGACTCATCAGTTAAGTACATTACCGTTCATAATCAAAATAAAGATAAAGAAGATCTAGATTATTGCAAGATTTTTATCTGAGTTAAAGTTCACCAGACACTGAGAATCCCATGCTGTAGCAGAAGTAAGATCTTTTTCAAGCTCAAATGCCCCTCCAAGCAATCAGAGAGTGTTGGCTTCTTATCAAGATAAGAATAAATGACACTATTATCAGCTACTTTAAACTTGAGATTTTCTGGTAAATCTTTAACTAAAAGAGTATTGGGCCAAGGAATAAACCTTGAGCAACCCCTGAAGTTACAGAATATGAATAAGAGTGCTGTCTGTTAAGGACAAGTTTTATACTACAATTGGTAAGGATAGATTCAATAATATTAATGATGTGACCTAATACACCTTATGAATAAAGCTTATGGAGAAGACCAGCATGCCAAACTTTATCAAAGCTATAGAAATTTTAAGAGTAATAACCTTAATCTCTTTACATCTATCTAATACACAATAAAAACTATCGGTTATTACCATTAATAAATGAGCAGTAGAACGGAATGACCGAAATCTATATTGATGATCAGAAAGTAAGTTAGATTCAAGATGAGAGATTAAATTTTTGTTGATTAAAGAATCGAAAACTTTGCTTATGATAGGGAGAAGACTAATGGGACGGTAGTTAGATGAGTCAGATCCCTCTCCCAAATTTTTGAAAATAGGGATGACAGGTGCTATTTTTAAGCAGGTTGGAAAACAAAACTCTAATAAGCACTTATTAAATAGTTTTGAAAATATAGACGACAGCTCTGGAGAACACTTCTGCAAGACTATAACAGGTATGTTGTCCTGACAACAAGCTGTATAAGTGTATAAGTTAGATATCGCTGTAGATACAAAAGCTAGAGTAGTATACCGTCAAGCAATGGATCAACCTGTTTGTCAGCTATATTAGATCAAACGCGACAAATCAAATTAAGATGTTGATGAGAAGTTCTTAGCAAACAAACCAGTCTTTAGGTGAGATGACAAATCTGAATCATACAAAAAAGGAGGAATAACAAATTTGTCCTTATTATTGATACTGTTAAAGATTCTTCAGAAGTCACAAGAGCTTGATTTTTGAGATGATAGGCAAAATTTTGTGACCTGAGAATAGCAAGTTTTGGCGTTAAACAAAACCTTTTAACAATGGTTTCTAGCAATAGTAAACAGACGCCTGTTTTCTGGAGAATTACATTTGCTGATAGATATCAAAGTTATAGTTACTATTTGAAATTGCTGCAGTGAAATTAGAGGAAAACCATGAAGAAGAGTAAGGCTTGACTTGGAATCAAGATTGAGGGAATAAAAGATTCCATTCCAGCCTGAATTCAAGAAGTTACGTATAAAGAACATTTGCCAGCAGGAAGACAAAAGATTTTTATATATCAATCACTATCAAGAAGAAAATCACGGAGTCCAAGTCAGCTTTTAGGTAGTTGTAAGAAATGACAGGGGGATTCTGATGATGAAGAAGAATGAGATAATAGTTTTAGAGAGATCAAACCGTGATCAGAAGCACCAAAGGATGATTGTGGAGAAACTGAACATTGACTAGGATTAGAAACAAGACATAAGTCGAAGGGAGAAGGTAAATGATTCAGATTATCTTGAAAGTGAGTTGAAAAGTTGACTATTTGTGTTAGAGATTGACAAAGGCAAAAGTTGTGGACCTTAAAGCCTGCAGAGTCACTGACTCTAAAAACAAGCCATTCAGTGTGGTGCGCATTTAACTCACCAACAATAACAATATTGACTGAAGGATAAAGAGAAAGAGCTTGATCAATTTGATCAGAAATAATAACGAAAAGAGTGCAGCCTTGAGATGTTATTGCTGTTGGTGCTGTATTCAATTTATGCTATGCACGAGGAATTATTAACAACAATGGGGAGCCACTAATAACTGTGCATATATGCAAAACTTGCCCATCTAGACCGGGGCTTCATATTGACAACTGTTTTGAAATATATCACACAGTGATAGATTTTGTTTAAAAATTAGTTTATATAAATGTTTTTTGTTTTTTTTTACATCTTGTCTTACTGTTCTTTACTTTTTGATTTTCTTGTTATTTGTTCTTTTTTTAAGAAAGTGTAATATTTAAAATTTTAGACCAAAACATTCACTAACCTATTATATACAACAACTTTTATAATAATGTTTGAGATTTGAAAATTTTCAAAGTTATTTATTATATATGTCTGTTTATTGTCTACAAATTTGAAAATAATTTGATAAAAGTAAGACATGTTTTTACTTGATTGAATTTACAATTTCAGTATTTTTCAATTTTCAAAATCCGCCATTATTGATTACAAGACCTGATGAAATTATTTTTTTTTTTCATTCTTTGAAAGAAAAATTACTGCGAAAAAATTTTTCAAAGAAATTGAACATTTTTTAAACTAATAGTATACAATGAGTTTAAAAAATGTTCAATCAAAAAATGTTCAATTAAAAAATGTTCAATTAAAAAATGTTCAATTAAAAAATGTTCAATTAAAAAATGTTCATTTAAAAAATGTTCAATTAAAAAATGTTCAATCTCTTTGAATACTTACTCTTTTTTTTTTAAGTAATTTATCTTTCAAAAAATGAAAAAAGACTAATTTTGGGTAGGAAACATAAACTTGGGCTAGAAACATATAATTTGGTATCAATGTGCAGCATTTAATGGCCTCTTTCATCTAAATATACTTTAAAATCAAAATATTTACTTTAAATTTTTTATGCAATTGCTTATGTAATTATAACTAGCCCTTTTGTTACCGGGTTCGGCAACCTTATATTACGGTGTTAAAATGTAGTAACTTAAACCAATTCCCTTTAGAATTATACTAGTATAATTTTAAAGGTAGTTAAGATATAGGCAGGGTTAAGATACCACATTTTGACACGGTAATATAAGGTTGCCGAACCCGGTAAAGAAAGGGCTAGTTATAATTACATAAGCAATTGCATAAAAAATTTAAAGTAAATATTTTGATTTTAAAGCATATTTAGATGAAAGAGGCTATCAAATGCTACACATTGATACCAAATTTATGTTTCTAGCCCAAAGTTATAGTAATTTGAGTAACCAAAATTAATGACGGACGGCTTAACAAAGAATATAGTCTGTATTCTTATAGATTATATACAATATATTACGAATACTGTCTATATGTTAACATAATAAACATTTTTTATTATATAACATGTTATATTTTATGCGTAATTTTGAAACTGTGAATAAAAATTCACTATTTAAAACGTTTTCTATATTATATAAAAGAAAAAAAACGTTTTAAAAAGCAGATTTTTATTCATAGTTTCAAAAACGTAAAATCTTTTGTTATATTATAAAAAATGTTTATTATGCTAATCTTTATTTACTATTTTGTTCATATTTCTTTGTAGCAGTATTTTTTTTAATAATTTTATTGAAATAAAATTATTTATGAGGAAATTTTGCGTTTGGTTCTAACCGTTAGATTCTGACTTGTTAGAAACAAATTTCTAAAGGTTTGAAACAATAAGAAATAGGATATCACCCGACGTAAATGTGCAGGGTAGAGGTTAAGCATTGTCGAAGTAAAACTTTTTTATTGCAAATTAACCTAACTTGCCTAGATTGTGTTTTTTATATTATTTGATAAATGTTACATAATTCTTTCTATATATGAAAAAATTATTTTATTTGAAAATAAGTATCGTGCTTTTGAAACTTATCTATTTTTTTCTGGTCTGTAAAAATACCCTTCAAATTTTTCTGAAAACAGCTCATAAAAGCTGCCTGACTTTTGTTCTCAAATTAAAAAAGAGTTTTCTAAACAGTCACTTATCTATATATTTAATTTATTTGTCATGCGTCCTATGTAAAAGCTGCATAAACGCAAAATAAGCTTCCAACTTTTAATGGCGACCAAATTTAGCCGATTATCAAATATAGCCGCCATATGAGACTGCCTATACTTGATATATAAGTTTAATACTTTATACATAATACAATTAACTTTACATGCTTAAATTTATATATTATATATAAATTTAATATTTAAATTATTAATAGTTATAATTATATAAGTATGTAGTTATAATTATATAAGTATGCAGGTGTAAAAATAAATAAAAAAGATTCATAAATCAGAGCCGACAACACCGGGGAAGGAGGGAGGGAGGGGGTGGGCGGAAAAGACGTTATTCCCCCCCCCCCCCTCACTTTTTTTAAAAAGACCTTTTTTTTTGTTAGAAAAATCCAGACTTTTTTTATAACTTGACGATTGTGCACCTCCACTTCAAAACCCGTGTCGTCTGCCCTGTGAATAAATTTAAAACACTGTAATATAGTAATATTTTTTGCATTTTTTTTTTTAGATCTACCTAAAAAGGGTACGAAATTATATTTGCAAGTTATAATGTGGAAAAGTGTCACAAGAAACAAATGTTATTGTCAGTAACACACGTTACTAAATATAAAAGATCAATTCGAGTTGTTGGTAGAGAGTTTAATATACCACGGACTCTAGGAAGGTATGGCATATCCATAAAATATACATCCATGTACATCTTATAATAAACATCATATATGTCAATAATAATAAAAAAGATAAATATTTTTCAACTTTTTTTATTGAATGCAAAATAAGTTATTTTAGTAGGAAAGTTGAAATTTTAGTAGAAAAGTAAAACTGCTATGTTCTAAATAACAGTTCTGCGATGATACTTATTTCTTTGTATTTAGCAGGACAAAAGTGGCAATCATGGTTAGAATTTAAAGAAATTGTTTGGCAATCAAGGTCTGCTTCAGTTCAAACTGAAGCAGAGCTTGATTGCCAAACAATTTCTTTAAATTCTAACCATGATAACATACTTGAGTTTAGTGTTAATGCAACAGTACATAAGTCTAACGCAGCACGTAAGCTTGATAACGCAGTTATAGGAAGAGATTTACTATCACCTAAATTAGATAAAAAAAACCTTGGCAAAAGGTTTCAGGTATTTCTTTTTTTTCTTACTGATATAATTTAGTGCTATAACTTATTTAACATGACACTTGAAAATATAACACTGCTAAGGTATATTTAAAAATTTGCATTTTTTTAGAGACTGGGACAGATACCTACTATGATTTTAATGTTTATGTCTAATGGTAAAACACATTTTATATTTTTTAGGTATTCGAACCTGAGCAAGAAGTTTTGCTTCAAGAAAAATATTAACAATTAATAAAAACTAATAAAAAACCCAATAAAAACAAGTGACATTTACATTGGACTTTCCCCTAAAGAAGTTCCACGGTTTGCATATACATATGCTGTTGATTGTAGCAGAAAAATTCCCCACTCATGAACAGAACTTCAAACTGCTGGCAGTATTTGGTTCTCCGAATTCTTAAAAAGACATTCAAAGCTTTCTATTCGCTCTCCTCAAGCAACAAGTTTAGCTCGGTGTTTTATGTTTTAATCAACATAATGTTAAATTTTTGACAACTTTAGCAATGTTTTGACATGGTTTGACAATGTGTTTGACATTTAAATTACTGCTTCAGACAGTTGGACATTGATAAGACTGAAATCACAGCAGTGCAGCGGCCTGATCATGTTGTTTCCAACGACTTTTGTCGGGTAGGTCAAGTAACATAAGCAAAAAGAGAGTGTTATTGACAATGGCTTTGGCAATTAGTGCAAATGGGAATAGCATACCTTCGTATTTTATTTTTCCCAAATTTAATTTCAAATCATTCTTTGTTTGTGTTGGACCGATAAGATGTAATGGATTAGGTCATTCTTCAGAGTGAATAACAGAGACAAATTTTCTTATATATATCGAGCATTTTTTATCCATGCACGTTGTTCTAATGATTGCCCTTGCCTGGTATTAATTGACAACCACAGCTCTCATCTTGAAGCAGCAGTACTTGATTTTTGTAAAGAAAATGATATCAAACTTTAATTTTTTCCAGCACACTGTAGCCATTAGTTACAACCATTCGATAGTAGTATTTATGCTCCCTTTAAAACGTTTGTGAACTAAGTATGTGATGCATGGGTTACAAACGACCTATAACTATCTATGACGTACCTGGTATAGTAAGAACAGCATTATGCTATAATTCTATGAAACATAGTTAGTGGTTTCTAAGAGTCAATATTGTTTTACATGGAAACATTATACTAATAATACTTTCAACAAATGCACTTAATGCATTTGTATCTTATATTAACTAAAGACTAAATTAAAGGCAGTTCACGCACTATTAAATTTATTTATTTCTTTTGTATGATGTATGCATACATTATATGAAGAAGCGCTGGAAAAACAAAACTTTACTACTTTTGTCCTGCTAAATACAAAGAAATAAGTATCATCGCAGAACTGTTATTTAGAACATAGCAGTTTTACTTTTCTACTAAAATTTCAACTTTCCTACTAAAATAACTTATTTTGCATTCAATAAAAAAAGTTGAAAAATATTTATCTTTTTTATTATTATTGTCATTGTGCTATGAAAATAACAATAAAAACTTTATTGTGTTTTTATTTGCGAAAAGTGACGAGTGAACTTAACGAGGTTTTTCATGTAATGACAGACAGAATTTAAAATGCAAAGAGATAAGCTGGATAAAGCGTATTTATCGAGATTCAGCATTTAAACATTTATTTTGATCCTCCATATGATATGAATGGATGGAAAACCAACGCATTTTAAAAGGAATGATGAATTAGGTGTAACATCAAAATGTCCTAAAAATTGGTAACCCAATGTCATTTTGGTCCAGGTGACAAAAGAATATTAATGCAAACTGAAAAAATGCTGTGAGGCTAAATAATGTAAAAGGTTCTAAAAGAACATAATATGCTTATGTTTAGTTGGTTTGCAGATTTGATTGGTCTGCAAATTCTTTTATTTATTAAAAAAAAGATTTAGTATTACTAAAAAAGAAGTTACAAAATTGTAAAAAATAGTTAGTTTATCAATAAAAAAAAATTTTAAATGGTTGTATCTTTAGAGTAAAACAATTTTCACAAGTTTTTAGTATTAAAATAATAAAATAAAACAGATTTCTGATTGCTTAGCTAAACAGATATCTAATTGGTAAGCTTAACATCTGTTTGCGGCCGTGGGGTTGTGGTTAGAGCGCTTGCTTTAGAACCAGGAGATCCAGGTGCGAAACGAGCTCTGAACTTTTTTGCGTCACGGTAAGGAAGGAGGCGTGAACTTCCTGATTAAATGCACTTCCGCGGTACCCTGTGACAAAACCGTAAGGTTTTCTCAGGGCACCTAAATAACAATAAAAATTTACATGAGTTTTTATTGTTATTTAGGTGCCCTTCTATGCTTTGTTATTAACACCATTTTTTTGCCAATTCATATAACAAAAACATAAATTTAATTGCTAAAGTACATATAATTTTATCATTTTTTTAAAAAAGGTTGTAAAAAGACCTTAAAGATTTGCGACATAAAAAACAAATTTGGTATTACTATAATATATTTTTATATAGATCGAGACTGAATTGATTAAAAGTAGGCGCATTAAGTACGCATACATTGATTAAAGGTTCTGGTTAAATAATGGTAACTTAAAAAAATTCATTCTCACATACTACTTTTTATATGGAACGCTATTAAATTTTAAATTTGAAAGAGTTCCATATAATAAGTAAGCAAAAAAATTTAATTAAAAACTGCACACACATATATGTTTATTGTAAGGTAAACATATTATTGGTACATAGAAGAGGAGGTAGACACTGAATCTCTCATAGAGACCTTCTTTTTATTTGTACTTTGTAAATGTCGTCCATGACCAACATATATTTTTGGCAGTATTAAACAAACTGCATAAATTAAAGCAAAAATGCTAAGAGTAAACGTCATCACTATTGCTTTTAATTCTTCTTTTACAAAATTAAAAGTCAGTAGGTATGCAATCATGACTACTAATAAAGCAATGCACGTAAAACTAACAAATTTCGGCTCGTAAAAGTGGTGCTCCAGGTTACGTTCACGAAACGCACAACAAGTTGCCAAAATAAGTATAATTAACGGAATAAAGTTTGAAATCAAGTTTGGCACATTAAAACTTACAGCGCAAATTTTTCGAATAATATAACCATTTGAAACATCATTACTCTGCTTGTTGTTAAAAATAAGTATAAAAACCGGAATCATTTCTACAAGCAGCATTAGTACAATGGAAAAAATTTGTAATGTCAATAGTCGGCACTTGAACGTACTTGTAGCTTTTTTGTTTAAGTATTCAGCTGCCATTTTTGTTTTGATTAACAATGTAGAAGAATAAGTCATCATTAACAAAAAAAATACTACGTTTCGTGAGCTACACAGATCATTAGTTGGCTCAAAAACATTCATGTATCCAAATAAAAAACTACAAAATGGCAAACCACTAGTAAAAAGATTTAAAAATAGTCTATCTTCATTTAGTAAATATCGAAATTTATAAAGATAAGTTCCAAAAATTATTATTAAAATTAGCCCAATACTACTAACGACTATAACAGCGATTCCTTCATGATCGTTGTAACTCAACCAAGTTGTGTTAGTTTTAATACAGTTAATATTATTTTCCGTATGATATCCATCTGGACAGATTGCGCAATCGGAATCTGTTGTTGAATTAGCATAGCTATAAAAACCTACGCACTTTTCGCAATGCCAGCAACAAGAGTTTGGTAACATTTGGGTCACATAACCTTCTTCACAATCTTCTTTACATTTTGAACGAGGTGCTTTTTTTAAAGCGTCGTTTTTGAACCAATATGGCCACTTTATATCATCAATTGTAATTTTAAAAATAGAGCTATTTGTAACATTGGTTTCATTGGTCCAATTGCCTATATTAATATAATTTAAAATTCCGTTTTTTATATCATATTGCAAGTTTTCGATCGTGTAAAGAGCAGGTATTGGATCGTTTGAGTTATTGAATGTAATTAAGTTGCCATTGTAACCAAAATTAGGAATAGTTTTAATAATGTTTGTTAATTTTTCATAATCAATTGCTGCATTTAAACGACTTTTATCGTAGCAGTTCTTATCATAATATTGA
The DNA here is from genome assembly GCF_038396675.1 of Hydra vulgaris. Taxonomy (NCBI): domain Eukaryota; kingdom Metazoa; phylum Cnidaria; class Hydrozoa; order Anthoathecata; family Hydridae; genus Hydra; species Hydra vulgaris. The sequence continues at coordinate 39,356,316 of NC_088923.1, forward strand.
ATACCCTTTGCTAACACTGTTACGGCATCGACCCAGTTAGAAGTCACTTCTGATTCAGACAGCTTTGACATTATATGGGAGACTGAAACAGAACAACTATCTCCAAATAAAATTGATTCGTTGATTGAAATTTTGTTTGGTTTACAACTAAACTCATTCATTAGATAATTCTGCAGCCACACTTCATTTAAATAATTTCTTTTTATCTCTTTATTGATATAATCATTTAGGCCAGAAATTTTTTTAAACTTTAATGATACTGATAACAGACCGTGCATTTGGTTTATTGGTACCTCATGCTTGAAATGTTTATTTTTCGCTTCGTTGTTCCATGCATCGCTTGTTAACCACATACGAGATATATTCTCCTTATTTGCTCTTTTTAAAATAAATTCTCCTAATTGTTTAAAATAACAAAACATCACAACAACTGTGGCATTTGATGCCATTTTAATTTTATCAATAGTCTTGTTTATTTCATCATTAAATTCTTCAGCTGGATAAGTAACAAAACTTGTATTAACAATACAGATATTTTTTGATTTTGCTTCGTTTTCAAGCTCAGCAAGTGCTAGTTTACCATAAGGGTCATTAGAACCAACTGCAAAAATATAACTCCAATTAAGTTTTATCATAATGTCTAGCATCACCTGAACCTGCATACTATCTGACGGAATTACTCGAACAAATGAGCTGTACATTTTGGTATCACTAAGCAGTCGACTAGAAGCCCATGGACTTAAAACTGGAATTTTATATAATGACATCAAGGTTGCTAAAGGAACAGTTGTTTTACTCATATCGGTTCCTAAAATAGCAGCAGGTGGCTGCATAAACTCCTCGTCAGCGCTGCACTGAAAATATTTTTCATTACAATCTGATGCCACTTTAACGGAGGAGACAACTTGAATTGCACTAGCCATTGTTACAGATAAATTGCCACAATTATCATCAAACTGAACACTAATCTTACCTGATTGTGTTTTATTGTTAGCTATGTCAACAGCTTGTTTAATTGCGTAAAATGTGAGTAAACTGTCCAGACTTACTTTTCTACAATTGCTTTCTGGGTCGGTGAATGTTATTATTACTTTGATTGTGTAGTTTCTATTAACAACGTTTTCAAGTTGAGTAAAATTAATGAATCGATATTTTTTTTCTACATTAGATCCTAGTTCACATTGTAGTGAGATATCACTTGAAAATAAAAAGATCAAGCAAAATAACGGAACCATTGCTGAAAGCTAGCAAATAAATCAGAGTAACGGTACGCCAAATGTTCGATTTTCCAATATATATAAAACAAGTTATTTGCTATTATTTTTATGGTTACTATTTTGTGTATAAATTATTTTGTTTCTGTATTTATGGTCTTTAGTTATAAAAATTCTTCGTTAAACTTTTTTTAAAATAACATAAAATCTCCAATTAGAAATGCTTACTTGAAAATAATCGATGTTTTTACAAATTTAAGAAACTTTGATAATAGCTCATTTTTTGCAGATTTAAAAGATTAAATCATTTCTATAACAAGTTTTTCTTTGAAAGTTTTGTTTTGAGTATATTGTAAACTTTTTCAACGCTAATCTGCAAGTTTCATTTTCCATCTCCATAATCCGTTTTTTTCTGTGTTGTTTCATCTACTTTTATCCTCCGACCTTTACTACTTTGTTATTTATATTTTCTGTTTATACAAATTCTGTTATACAAATTGTTACTTGATTAGCTGCGTTCTGGTTTTGATTCAGAAAGTTAGATTAAAACTTGTGGATTTAAAATATGGGTTTGACTTAACTAGTACTTTTCGAAACTTTTGTCGGTGAAGTATAAACGTAAAGAAACTTTTATTTAGTTTTAGTCTTTAGAGGATGAAATTTCACTACACCTCCACCCCACCCCCGTAAAGATATACGGGGGTGGACGGAAATATTTTTCTGAGTAGTGCTGAGACGGAGTCAACTCACAATATATTTAGTCTAGTCACGGTAGTCACGGTGACATTAGTTAGTCATGGTAACATTTATGAAAATAATGCTGAGACTCAACAAGTCTCAGCATTATATGCAAAACTTTAAACTAGTGTCACGCATGCGCGAATATTAGTCCATTTTTGGACTAATGTTCTAGGTTTGTCTGAATACTAAAGTTCAAAAGGCTAATTTCTTAGACATACTTTTGTGCTAAATTTAACGCCGAATAATATTATGCAAAAAAATTGTAATATTGTATTTATTTCTAAAAATAAATTCAAAATAAGACAGAAACAAGCACAAAAAAAAGAAAAAGATATATTTAATTTAGGATACAGTTAATTATCATTTATTCACGCATAATCTTGAGTATGTAAATGTGTTGACTAATTTAGCTCGAGATACATATAATTATTATTTATTTACCCATTACCTTGTGTATATATATGAGTTTATTTATTGTATTATAAATGAATGCAGCTAAGTTAAAACAAAAAATAGAAAAAAAAGCTGACTAACTTTTCTTGGTGTGCCAAGAAAAATTAGTCAGTCTTTCGAGGTAATTATTGCCGATCTTTTAAAGTTTATGAGAGGTTTATATATATATATATACATATATATATATATATATATATATATATATATATATATATATATATATATATATATATATATATATATATATATATATATATATAAATATTTTCACAACTACATACTAATTACAATGTTTTACATATCATAATATAAGCAAAATATACTTCCGTTACAAAAGATTATATTTAACCAAATACTGCTAAAATATATCTAACAGTTAAAAAAAAAAGAAAAAATAAAAATAGATAAAAATTTTAAATTAAGAAAGTATTAGTCGAATATATTATGAAAGACTTGATTATGAAAGTATGAAAATGAAATTAGAGCAAGAGAAGCTAATAAATGCAAGTTATTAGAGAAGCGGCTACACAGCCGGAAAAAATGGATGACTGGTTTGACCAAGGACGTAAAATAAGATTTAATAAAATAAAATGATAAATAATAAAATAAATAATAAAATAATAAAATAAATAATAAAATAAAATAATAAAATAAAATAATATTTTACGAAATCTTAAGATATTTTATTGGATAGTCGAGACCTACTTTTTTTGACGTCGAATCTAATAAAAATATTCCCACATTTTGCAATTCTCCCTATTGTTTTCCTATTGTTCTCCAAACAATTCCGTAACACGCATATCTTTTTTTTTAAACAATGCGTTGAACGTCAATCTTATTTTACGTCCTTGGTTTGACCAAACAGATGCAATTTATTATGATCGCAATCTCAATAATAAGCCGTTACATGTTTTTAATTGTGATGAGTCTGGATTACAATTTGACCAAGAGAAAGTTAAAATCGTATGCAGAAAAGGTACCAGAAATCCAAAAAAAAATTATCTCCAAAGAACCACAAGAAAGTGACTACTATTTTGACATGTTGTGATGCTTATGGAAATCATTTGTAACATCGAGTAATTTACAAAGAAAAACATATGATGAAAAGCTGGTGCATAGGTGGCGCTAAAAATGTTTATTATAAAAATAGTAACTCGGGTTAGATGGAGTAAAAACAATATCTTGAGTGACTCAAACCAGTATTTTTGCTTCTTGCAAATAAACTTGAAGGATTTAAGCCGCTTATTCTTGATAGTCATGACTCGCTAACTAATATAGTTAAGAATTGAAAAAAGTGGCCTTCGAAAATGATATTATACTTTGGCGCTTGCCTGCTCATACGAGCCATTTTTTTTTATAGCCTTTAGACTTGGTTGTCTTTAAAACAGTTTAAGGTGAATGGAATCGAACAGTAGACAACTTTTTATCTAGAAATAAATTTCAATTGTTAACAAATAGACAATTTCTTGCCATGTTTAAGAAACTTATTGAAAATAATTTTTAAATCTGAAAACTGTCGTAGTGGCTTCAGTAGTAGTGCTTTATTTACACTTGATCAATCAAAAATTTCTTCTGAAAAAAACTGCAATTAACAAAGTTTATGAAGCTATTAAAGAAGGGAACATTAATAGTTTATTTCAGCCTGTAATCAAATACACCTAAAACTCCAAAAACACCATTAAATGGAACGTCAAACCGAGTAGTGTTACTTGGATGTTTAAATACGATATATGAAACAGTTAAAAAAGCTAGAAAAAATATCAACCAACCAGTGTTAGCGTGGCTCAAAGATTAACTTACACCTTTAGATAACAAAAAAGAAACGGTTAAAGAACTAATTTGCCAGGCAGCTATAACATGACCTCAGTCGATGCTATTGCTTTTGACGAATCCGAACAAGAATCATAAATTATATTTTTTCAGTTTTTAGACGTAGTTGTCTTTAAAACAGTTAAAGGCAAATGGAAGCAAACTGTAGACAGTTTTTAGATTAATAAAAACATAATATAATTTCAGAACGTCTAATCAGCTGAGGAGAAAAAGAATAAATGCAAAATTAATGCAACTAATTCTTGAAGATTTATTAATCATTAAAAAAAACTGAAAAATTACTCTCACATAAAAAATATTAACCTCAATATCCACATTCATATACAAACAAACTGAAATAGCTATTTTCATATATTTATTTAAAGTCTAATAATGCTACTAAAAGGTTGTGTCGCAATAAAAAAAATCGTGTTTTTTTTTGTAAAAATCTTATTTCTTTTAAATAGCCACAAAAAGCGATCTGACTAAAACCAGACAATTGCCATCATGTGGCTCAATGTCTGTGCTTATTTCAATTCCCATTGATTTGTCTTTCGGAAGTTTCGTTTCATGTTCCAAATATGATTATTCCAATAATGAAAATCTCAGTTCATTCTTAATCATTTCCTATTTCTTTCTGCTTGGGAGGACGCCATTTTAAAAACTGGTATGATATAAATGATATAAATGTTTAAGCCAAATTGCTAATATCTATATCCTTAAACAACGAATTTGACGAAAACGAAAAATTTTTTATAAATATTTTGTCAAATATTTTATATGGATTGCATAGTTAAATTTATGAGCTGGATTATCGACAACCGGTTGAAAGAAATCCGTAGACAGAAGAAAATACATTGTATATTTACCACCGTCTGCGTTAATTCTACTCCATATTCTATTGCGGTAACACCGGCGTTTAATCTAAGCACTGCATTAAAGTGTGTTTGCCACCAACATCAGCGATTTGTAAAGTTTTAAATATTAGCTTAAAACTATACACACTATAAATATTTATAATGTACATATTATAAAGCTTTAATTACCGATGGAGTTGCGACTGAAATCACCTTAATAAGCCGTTTAAAAATACATCCAGAAAACATCAAAAGTTTATTTGGACAAGACCTCCGGCTGCATCACTGGCTAATCTAGGATTTTAGACTTTCTAGCTAGTCAGGTTATTTACTAATACTAATTAATTATTTTGTTAGATATTTACAATATATCAAAATAACCTCGGGTCCACTCGCTCCTCGTGGTAATCCTCTACATCTAGTAGGCTAGTAGTTTAGTTTGACATCCCATAACAGTTCTTAGGAGCACAGAGTTGCACTACATCTGAACGTCTCTTTCAGGAGTTCAGATATGACACTGCGCTCTTAACAGTGTGCAATGTTGCACTACATCTGATCTCCTAACTCGAAGATTTTGCATAAAGCTTTAAGCTTAGCTTATAAAGCTTAGTGTTGAGGATAAAGGATTGTTACTTTATAGAATAAACAATGATAATGACATTGCGTATATTATTTGTAGTTGCTTTGAGAGAGAGAGAGTTCTACAACAACATTTGGCTACTCTATATCTAGAGATCTATGTCTATTGTAGAGAGTGAACATTTTAAGCAATACAATGATGTTTCATGATCTTCAGTGCTCAACTACTAGCTGTTTTGCCGTGAAAACTTATTTGGAGAAAACATACATGGATGCAAAGAACAACCAACCTAAAGGAAAATTTATGTCAGACAGCATTTTTCGAAAAATTGATATTTGATCAATAGAAAAATAGTTACCTAGCTGAAAAGGCGCATTACACACATGATTATCATTGGCATGCGGTAGCTACTTAGGTGCACATACTAGAGATAACATAGCAGAAAATATTGAATCCATTGGTATAACACATAAAATACTTGACAAAGTTGTTTATGTTGTATTGAACATGTGCAAAGCATTCATCATAAATTTTCCAGATGTACCTGAAGATGGTGAGACACCACCACCTTAAGCCTCAGTTGATTATATTACTATAGCATTATATAATGTTATTGTGCTGTTTAGGTTCAGTAGATTATATTATTATTGTATAGTAGTATAATCTCCATGATGCCACTCATTCTGATTTATGGATAAATATCCATGCTATGAAACATATAGCGTTTAAAGCAGCTGATATTGTCATTTGTGATGAAGCAGCGAGAATCAAAGACCTTTTGAAAAACTTTAGCAATTTTAATAAGAATGGTTTAGTTTAAGTTTATTCTGATAGGAAGGTGTGTTGCTTAGCCGTGGTGTATTGTTTCAGAGTTCGTGATTCGAAGCCGGCTCTGCCCATATATACATCATTGATATAGAAGGAGGCGTAAAATTTCTAGTTAAATGCTATTTCTAAGTTAATTTTACAAGCAATATAAAACAGCGTTTCCTGAAAAAGAGAAGATTGTTAACACAAAAACAGTTATGAATCCATCGATGTCTAATGGGTTACTAAAATCCTCAAAAAGAAAACAAAAATTTTACGATAAAAAAAAAATTACAAAAGTGAAATGACTAATAAAAACAATAAAAGTACAAAAAAGCAAAAAAAACTCTAAAAAACTTGATTATGCAAAACTATTTAAAAAAGCCAATGGAAACACAAAGAAAACTCTGAATGTAGTTAATGAAGTTAAGCAATAGATGAAAATAATATTTATGATAAATAAGTAATTGCTGAAAAAATTGTTTCTTTATTATTGCTGGTCCGAATTTGCATCAAAAGTTTTTCTGAATTCAACTTCATTTCAGTCTTATTTAAAAAATTACTATAATGTATGGATGAACCTAATCCTAAACGAACTGAATTGACAATAGCCTTTTATATTCTTAAAACTAACAAATTTGGTTTAATTTAAAAATTCTATTTCAGGTTGATTTTTACAAAAGCGCTGGATTTGATAAAATAATGTTAATGCTGCAAAGTCTATTTATGATAATCGTCTTTGTTTCACATCTTTAATTTTTTTTTTTAAACAGGATTGTCCCGGAAAAATTAAAAATTGCATGAACCACGCCGGTTTATAACACTGGCGATGACTCTATTAATTCTAATTATGGTCTTAAATCTATCTTACCGTATTTTTTAAAATTGCTTGAAAGAATAATGTATAACTGGCTATTTAATCATTTATAAGAAAACGATATATTGTATTTAAAACAGTTTGGTTTCAAAAAAAAGTTCAACTGAACATGCAGTGGTTGAAATTAAATTAATCAAATAACAAACGCATTACATCACTGGTTCTAACGACTTTAAATTAGGAGTTTTCATTGATCTGTCAAATACTTTTGATACTGTAAGCCACAATATACTAATAAAAAAAACTTGAATAATATGGAGTAAAAAATAATTACTTACTTTGGTTCAAAAATTATTAGACCAATTGAAAGCAATTCATACAATATGAGCAAAAACAAATTACTCCGTATGCTGTGACTTGTGAGGTTCGCCAGGGTTCTATTTTAGGACCGTTATTATTCCTAGTGTATTTAAATGATTTAAATTTAGCAACAGACTTATTAATTGTATTTTTCTTGCAGATGAATTCTATCTTTTTTATTCCTGCAGAGATATTAAAACACTTTTTGAAACAGCTAAGGAACAGTAAGGTAAAGCTAATGAGTGTTTTATAAGTAATAAACTCTCTCTAAATACGTGGATAAAGCCAAATTTATTTTATTCCATAAAGTGAACCAATTAAAAAATACACCCAATAAACTTCCAAATTTAATAATCAATAACGCTAACATTAAAAAAGAAAGTTCAGTAAAACTTTTTGGACGTAATATTAGATGAACATTAACGTTTAGACCGTGGGATTAGCCCAAAAAAAAAGCACTTTGGATTTTTTTTGGCACCAAGTTATGTAAGATTTTTTTAAACCATTATTATATGTAGAAACTGAAAATAGGTGGTGAACTCTTTTTTTTTTAGCTAAGTGATTTTTTGGGGCTATGAAATTGTTAAACTCTAAATATGGTCTTATTGAAATAGTAAATCTTTTAGCATATAAATTGGCTCATCACATATTTTTAAGATGAGAAATTTGAATTTGGTGTTATATTTTAGGCAGATTTGAAATATTACTTTAAAATTTAGGGTCAAATAAAATGCCCAAATACGGAAATGGAAAAGTAAATTAATAAAAAAAAGTTGTATTGACGTGAATAATAAAAAACATGAATAATATAAAAAAGTCAACGTGAAAATAGAAATCCTATCTTCATACTGGGAACGTAGCCAAATTTAACAACTTTACTCACAACTCAAATATACTTAATATTCAAAGCTATTGCAGTCTTGGAGGATTTTTATTAATTTTAATTGATACATTAATAACTATTCTTATATTGACACTTATATATATATATATTTATGTGGTTTTTCAATAACAGAAGAACTTTATTTTTCTATATTTTAAACTTTTTAAAAATTGTTCAAGAATTTCTTTATCTAATTGTTTGATTTATCTAGCTTAACAAATATTAATAAATGGAATGCTGTAAACATCAGAGCTGATAAACTAATTAGAAATTGTAGCATAGAAAGAAATGATCAAAGAGTTATGGCAATATGCAGTGATAATTTAATTGTCTGACGAGGTCAAATATACTTTATTATTACCATTTTTGTATTATTGAACAAAATTACTTGATTCAATAAAATGATAGTGTGAATAATGCATACTTTTTAGATCATGGAATTGCTTTTCTATGTAGCGTTTATAAATTATAATGTAGTATTTATATAATATTCTATTTAGTATTTATAAAATTCCTCCTATATTTTGTAGTTGTATTTCTGAAAAATATTAACTAAATCTTTTAACGTCGATCTATATTTAATAAGATAGGTTTTAAAAAATGGTGAATATAAAGTTTAATATTTAATAAAGGTAAACATTTTTTATGCTCTCATAAATGTTAGTATTAATTTAAAATGTCATTAAAAATTTACATTAATGTACTTATTAAATATTAAAAGTTTATAATTTTTGACATGCATTTTATAAGTAACCTTCTTAATTCAAGTTTGTTGATTCAAGTTGCTAATAATACAGACAGGTTACTTACCGATTTTCTTTTTATACTTACGGATTTTCAATTTTTTAAGTATTACTATTTTTAGACATAACTTTAGACCCTTGATTACCACGTAATTTTGAAATTTGGCTAAAATATAGTACCAGATTCAAGTTCGCTACCTTAAAATCAGGTTATATACTAATTTTGGTATTATTACCTGTGTTTAAAAATATGTCCATATTTGGGCATTTTATGCGCTTTCAGAGCCCCAAAAAATTGCTAAGCTAAAAAATGAAGGAGTTTATCACCTGTTTTTTGTTTCTACATATAATAATGGTTTAAAAATTTTGCACTACATTGTGCCAAAAAAAAATCTCAAAATGTACCTAATCCCATGATCTAGTTGGAGTGAATATATAAAAAGTATTGAGAAAAAATATCAAAAAATATTGCCATGATATATAAGGCTAAATCATTCCTAAGTATAAATTTTTAAAAAGTTTTTCTTTTTCTTTCATTCATTGTTGTTTGATTTTAATATTGTATTTAAAGTTGTATATAAAATTGTTTTTGTAATATTGCATGGGCAAGTACAAATCATACAAAATTAAAAAAGTTGTAGAGTAATCAAAAACACAGAATATTATTTGGAGCTGATAAAACTGTACCATGCGAGCCTCTTCTGCGTATACTTGGTGAATTAAATTTCTAAAAAATCAAATTAGGGCTATTCCACGTTGCACAAAAAGTTTAATATAAATTTCAAATCCTAGAAAATAAAAAACTAAATCTATCATTCAAAAGTTAAAGGTTTGTAGTTTCTAAAAACATGTAACATGTAGAACTGGTTTTCGAAGAATTTTAGGATTTGATGCTTAAACTTTAAACAAAATTTTTTAGACTTCAAATTTTTTTTCTAGTAAATCATTTTGAAACTCCTTTTTTTTTGAAACTTTTTTTAATTTCTATGTAGATTGTCTCACGCAAAATATAGATAGGGCTCGTGCTTTTCAAATTGAAAGTTTATTATAATAATTTGTCTTTTCATGAGAAATTTCTATTTGGTCTTCTTTAAGTTTGTCACGCTGTGACATGTCACGCCGTGACACTAATAGTAACACTTTTCATTCTAGCGTAAGAATATTTATTTTAAATAAATATTTATAAATTACTTGTAACTAAAGTAAGGCAATAAATATCAATAGATATTTAAAATAAATTTTTTTAGTTTTTGTATTATGTGTCTTAAGTTTATGTCACGTTGTGACGACACGGCGTGACATTTTTTTAAACTAAATTTTTTAAAGACTAATTTTTATAAAAATGTTACGCAAAAACATGTTGGTTTAAAATAGTAGTATTTTTATTGTTTTTTATTTGTGGATAAGTTTTGAAACCTCCTTTAATATAACTGACATTGTTTTTTTTTATAAAACTTGTAGGTGTACCTGTAAGTATTTTACTAACACCTTTGTTATTTAGTTTTTCTTAAATTTTGTCGCGCCATTGCTGAAGTTATTCTGAATGTTTATTGTTTATACAATTCTTATAAAAAGTAAACTTTCACAAACAAATTGTTTATTTCTTCGTTGAAAGTAATGAAAATGCCTCTGACACATGCTGAACCCAGAGAAAGTATAGAGAAAGACAAATGCAAAAATTTGGTCCGGATTTTATAAAGGAAATGGACTCGTTAAGGAAAAAGGAAAAATAAAATTCTAATGTTGAATTAGCACGTTTAGAGGACAAGTTAAGAAAAAAAAAGAGTAGAGTTTCTTCATCTAAAATAACATCTAACATCTCTCCTGCTTACAAATCATCTTGTACACTTGGTAAAGCTGTTAAAAAAGCAGTACGTGCTCTTCCAACTTCTCCTCTTAAAAAAGCAACTGTTGTTAAACAACTTGCAATTCAGTTTAACAAAGATTTACCAGATATGCAATCAACACATGGACCTAATGCTCTTAATGATGAAACGAAGCTATGCGACATTAGTTTTTTGAACAAGGTGGTATATCCCGTCAGGCACCTGGAGTAAGAGATACAATTGTTTTACAAAGTAATAAAGAAAAAAAGAAAATGCAAAAAAGGTATTTAACAATGAGTATAAGTGAAGCATATCAAATATTTAAAAACGAACACACTGATTTTTCAATCAGTAAATCCAAGTTTGCTAGTTTGAGACCAGGCGATATACTTTTATCAAGCTTAATGCCTAGAAATATTTGTTCATGTCAAAAACATAAAAACATTATCTTGTCACTCAAAGCATTACATTTCATCGATTTAAAAATTCCCCTTTATTCGCATGCTTTACCAAATACTTAGTGTGTGACAAGAAAAATGATAGTTGTTTGAATAATTCGTGAAGCTTTGTGGATAAGCTTTGTGAATAAGCTTTGTGAATAAGCTTTGTGAATAAGCTCTGTGAATAAGCTTTGTGAACAAGCTTTGTGAATAAGCTTTGTGAATAAGCTTTGTGAATAAGCTTTGTGAATAAGCTTTGTGAATTGTTGGAATAATTTGTGAATAATTTGTGAAGCTTTGTGAAGCTTGTAAGGACGCAAAGTTATTTCTCAAAACATACCAATTAGATGAAAAAAACAACGATAAAGAAATTACCTGGTACCTTTGGGAGAAAGTTACGCAACTTAATGGAACTAAGTACCTCGAAAAAGCAATAAAAAAAGACAAAACCATAATTTTGTTTGACAATGTTTGCAAATGCTCCCCGAATTTCTTTTGCATTATTTTATAAAAGGAAAACAATCAAAGAGTTATGAAAACCAAAAAAAAGTTTTAAAAAGCAATCTTGATTCAGTTTTGTTACAAGTTGACTTTGCAAAAAACTTCTCAACTTTCTGGCAGGATGAAGTTCAGTCAGCACATTGGAACAAAAAATTAGTAACATTGTTTACTGCTGTTAGCTGGCATGGTGACTCTTGTAAATCTGCCGTTATTATTTCTGATGATTTGAACAATTCAAGAAGTTCAGTTATTTATTTTATTGACTTGTTAATAATTAAAATTATTAGAAAGGATGTAAAATAATTGCAAGTTTGGTTTGATGGTCCTTGCAGTCAATTTAAAAATTGTTACATAGTAGCGTCAATTCCATGGCTTGAAAGCAAGCACAAGATAAAAATTTGCTGGAATTACTTTGCAGCCTGTCATGGTAAAGGACCAAATGATGGTATAGGAGCAACCATAAAAAGATTAGCAACACAAAAAATTATTCGAAGAGAAGCTCTGATTAATGACGCAACAGCATTTTATAAAGCCGTCAGAGATGAAAGTCAATTAAACGTTTTCATGGTTGCTGCTGAAAAAATTTAAACTGCTTTTGATGGCACAGAACTTGGAAACATCATTAATAATGCTTGTAAAACGCCTGGAATATTTAGTGCCCATTGCTTAAAATAGTTTAATGATAAAATGGAAATGAAACCTTATTCAAGTGCATCTTACTTAGTTAACTAGATAAAATTTAATAGAAAAGCGTTGTTGAATTTTACAAGACTTTTTTTGAAATTATTGTAAATAAACTGTTTTATTAAACGTTATTGTTATACCAATCTTATAAAAATCTGAATAAATTGGTTTCTTTTGTTTCAACTGTCTTTTTGATGATGTTATTGTCTTAATATTCAAAGATTTTGTACTAGTCACATCGTGACGTCACGGTGTGACTTAAACTCCGTTGATATATTTATGTGGTGTCTCCATTTAAATTTATAAAACATTTTAAAAATGTTATGAAACTATTACAACACCTTTTAAGCATTCAAGGCATAAAAAAAAAATATTTCAAAATATCCTCAAGAGCTGAACTACTATCATTTCTTCTAATGACGGAAAATGCTAGATAATTTTTGTCACGTCGTGACACAACCTTTTAATGCGTATACCTAAAAGTCTATATAAAGTTTTAAAACTAAATAATTTTGGTTTTAGAAACTGTAATGTATATGAAAATTTTTAAGTATCTTTAATTTTTAAATTTTCAATTTTAAATGCGCTAAAATCTGATGTTTTTCCCAAAAGAAAAATCAAATGTCACACCGTGACAACGTTGAATAGCCGATTACATCAATTTTTAATGTTCATGTATAAAACAAAGATATGACTCTGATTGATCTCCTAAAATATTTCAGTCCTACTTTGACAAAGTAATGCATAAATTCCCGACAAAATTTTCAGATAATAACTATATTGTCCCTAAAAATAATTCAAAACAATTTACATATTCAATTTAATATCTTGGACATTATTTGTGAAAAAGTTTGCTGAAATTGCAAATTAAAAAAAAAAGTTTGAATAAAACATTTTAAAAATGAATCGAAACAGGTGTTACTACTTATGGATTTTAACATATCTTATTTTAAATGCTTCTTTTAAACTAAAATTCAATTATTTAAAATATGTAACAAAAAAATGTCAACTTTTTTTCACTGATTTAGTTATGTTGTTAACCTCTAATCTGAATTCTTGAATATATGTATAATTTTTAAACTATCAATGAATTTTTATTTATTTTACTTTTATACGAATTGGTTTTAAGGTATATTAATTACGGTTTTTGTAAAGAAATTTTATTTTTAATTTTTCGTTCTTTACTTGAATATTACTTTTTACATAAATATTGTTTTTAGAACTTTTCCATATCCAACTACAAAATGTTATATATTTTCCTTTTATATTTTTCAATAAATAAGTTATAAAGTATATATTACGGCACTTTTAAATACGTGCTCTTTAATTAATTTATTTAATTTTTCTCGTTTACTTGATTATTATTCTTAACATGAATATTGTTATCGAAGTTTTTCTTAAACTAAATATTATTTATTTTACATTTATATTTTACAATAAATAATTTGTAAAGTATACATAAATAATCCGGTTATTGTAAATACATACGATTAGGGCTTGGTGATAAGACAAAATAATGTCTTTTACTTGCCCCGCAAGTGTTTTTATTTATATTCTTTTAAATTGTAAATGTTATTAAACGGTGAAATAAACAAACACGTATGTGTTGCGCAATTTTATCTAAAAAATAAATAAATAAAATAATCAATTAGATAACTGATATCACATAATAACACGGATATTTATCAAAAGTTCAAAGGAGGCTTCACTGGGGCACAGAGCAAATTTGAAGACATTCGAGGGCTCAAACTTACCTACGTGTAATAAACGCTACGTGCGTCTTTGGACAATGTTTACCAGAATTTAGGTAAAATCCTGCTGCAAACTACGTTTCTCTGCTTTATCGTGGGCAACCTGAATGCGTCGGAGTGTGGAATGTGTTGGAGCATTCAACTGAATAAGCATGTTAGCTGCAAAGCACATGTTCAAGAAGACAAATATCAATATCTGTTATGCAATAGAAATAAAAGATTTCCAAGAAACACAAAAGGCGGCTAAATCAATAACTGAAGCACTCATCAGTTATTACAAATAGTATGATCAATAAAATTATCATTTTTTACGAACCCATAATAAATACACAACTTCAATCAATGTTACCATGCAAATGTTTAATCAAGTGAATACACTAACAGATGCTAAAGCTGCGACTGAAAATTAGAGCTAACAAGTCCCGACAACAAGGCATCAACCTTCTACAGTTTCTTTGAGCAGAATAATTAAACCGAGCCAAAATAATTAAACCCCTAATTTTTGGTGACTAAAAATTTTTAGTGACTAAAAATTAAGAATTCTATTACTCTTAAGCCATCCTAAAATATTGCAATATTATCTCTATTATCTCACTAGTATTATCTCACTTAATATTATTTCATTCGTCTATTAGACGATTAAGGGCTGTTTTTAATGTGGGTGACTTTATTAAAGAAAGTTTTCTGTGTAAAGTCTGTTTTTTCTGACAGCTTCTGAATAAAGTTATATTTTACTAGGCTTTGTTTTGTCAGAAAGTTTATTACTTTTAAGATTGAATTTAGTCGCCTGAAAGCCGCTCTCTCAGAATCAAGTAAAGACAGATTAGTTTTATCAGTGGTCGCATGAAGTTTTTAAGTGAGTCTGGAGTGCTTGGTTGCTTGACAATATTTAGTGTGTAATCTGCAGAAAAACTTTTCCCGGACAACTAATTGAAACTAATTTTTATCATGGGTTAAGTCTTACTTGATTAATAATATGTTTTGATTAAATATCCCACCTCGGTACCCCTAAGTACCAATAAGTATTCACTCAATTTTCAAATTATGTTTTGTAGAATACAGTTTAGGACTGAAAGGCAGTCTTAGTAAAGTTTCGAATTTTCTTTGTGGGGACCATTTTGAAATATAGTCAGCTAGCTTCAATAAAATTGTTGGTGCGTGCTTAAGCTCCATCTTTAGCTGCAAGTTACTCATTGATCTTATCAAATACCTTAACTTAGTTTTTTCCTTATAATCCTGCTGCACTTTCTAAACCAGTGCTGCGTTATGTTTTCTTATCTTTTCAACGTTGGCTGTGATGCCACGGTCACGTGAGATATTAGGAACTTAACTGGATGCTAGTGAAAGCTAACGCATATGCAATTGTCTTTAACATTACTGTTATAACTGCACACGGTAAAAAAAAATTTAAAAATCATAACACTAGATTTTATGTTTTAAAACGGTTAATTACCGTTATATTCAATATATAATTCGTATGATAAAAACATAACGGTATTTAGCGTTATGTTTTTTCATTATGTAAATCACACATAATATTGTTTCGTTGTGTAAATAACTGTTAGTAAAATCAAAATAACTGATCCTTTCATGGATTAAAATGCATATTCCACCTCTCCTAATAATCCGTCTATCTTGTCTGTACGAGGAATAGCTCAGAATATGTGTTGCTGGTAATTCATTCCATCAGTCTCACATATCATTACTTGTTATGGTTCCTTACTTTCATTATCAGTTAATAATTCATAAAACTTGTTGTTTTGTGACGTTGCATTTAAATACCAGAAATACAGCTGACTGTGTTTTCTTGGCAATTTACTTGATGTAGATTTAATTTAAATACAAAATCAAAAAAGTTTGTTGATGGTTCTTTCTATAGCAAGTTTTCTGTTGCATTCTTCCCTGTCAATAACTATACCTATCGTCTCCTTTCAACCTAAGTTTGATTTGGATAACTGTTTCAAACCCAGAATATTTTAAACCCAGTATTGGTGCATTAGGCAGCCGCACCTAATGCACCAATACAGGGTTTGAAATATTCATTACTACAGAGTTTGAAAAATGTATCATTACAGGGTTTGAAACGATTAACTCTTTTGATTATATTTTTACCTACACTTATATCCACTAAATGGATCATTAAGCAATTTGGATTCGTTTTCTCAAAGGTTTTGCGTATCAATCTTCTTTGAGTTTGGCAGTCTAACGACAATATCCTTATTTATTAAACTTTATTTAAGGCAATAATTGCCCTTATAGCTTGAAACTCTGATTTAAACTATTTCTCTCTTTTGCAATCAAGATCTAATTTTTCAAACTACTTTTAATTTTTTCTTTTTCTAAAACTGCAAGATGATTTTTTCGATTTTTGTTTATTTGAAAAATAAAAAACAACAAAGAAGCATTTTTAAAATTTATAATGTTCAAATTCATAATGTTTTAAAATTAATGTTCAAGATATATTCAATAAATTTGGAAAATACTCTATAATTTTACATAATATTACTACAAAATATGTATTAAATTACAATATCTTATTATTATCTAATATTATTAATATGAAATAATATAAATATAAACTTTTAGAAAACATGTGTTGTTATAATTTTTATCAACGCAATTAAAACTCAATCAATTAATCAATCAATATATTTATATTGACTTAATTTATGAGCGACAAAGTCAATATATTATATTGTATTAACTTTATCGCTTTTTACTTTTATGCAGGGCACGACAAAGTCAATACAATATATTGACTTTGTCGCTTCCTACAAAAAAAGTAGGGAGCGACAAAGTATCGTTTGCGTTGATTAATCGTGTTCGATGCATTGAATAACTCATTGTGTTCGATACTTTGAATGTGTTCAATGCATCGAATACAGTTAATCGAACAAAAATGTAACTGAACAATTAAGGATGTGTTATATCAAATAGAACCTCTTTTTTTTTATTTACTTCTGTTTGTTATTCGGCAAAAAATAAAGACAACGTTCTGCATTCGAGATCTCCTCGGGACGACCTTGCATAAAATATATTGCGCGCGCTCCCATATCCAAAATTTGAAAAATTTGACCTACCCTATCATATGTATTATAAACAATAAACAATACATAAATGAAAACAATATACTAAAAACGATACTTAAATTATAAAATATTTTTGTGATATAAAGAAAGTAAAAAAAAAAGTATTTATAGTAAAGAAGGGGGTGCGGGTCGCACTGGGTAACACTAGAGGGGGTGCAGGCCGCACCGGGTGGTTCACCAGGAGGATGCGGGCCGTACCGGGTGATACCATCACAACCTAAAGCAGAGGGGTGACACCATAATGAAAAAATTGCAAGTATGACAGAACTGCTCATCCTCTTGTAAATTTAATTTTGCTTTTTTCCTAACCAAACGTTTTCAGGTTTTGATATTTTTGTTTGTTTTTGCTTTCATTTAATACATTTCAATAGTTTACATTTTTATCTTTATAACCTGTTAGTGGTGAAAATGTTAAGTACAGAAATTGAGTGTCTATACTTGCAGAAATTTGCATTTCGAGTTTTTATATACGGTTATAATTTTGTTCAAATTCTCAGTTATTTTTAGTTGTTGAACATCCAAATCTTCAGTTTTTTAAAAACTTAATATTCTTTTTCTCCTTTTAAATATTTGCAAAGTTCGTTCTTCAGTTTTAATAAATTAACACTTTTTTTTCTTCTTTTAAATTGTCTCAAATTCTTGACAATCAATAAAGACGTAGATACTGAAAAATTGCTGTTTTGACTTTTATCTTTGAACCACACTTTCCTTTTTTTCAAGTTTGTTTTAGAACTGACACATTAAAATCAATGCATCAAGGGTATTATCTTCCTACCTATTTCTTATTTTTGTGGCAAAAAAATCCCATCGCTGAAAAACCTCGTTCTGGCTCCACTGATGTTAGTATAATAGTTAATAAAGCTTTAAAAGGGTTTTCAAATTTTTCAGGCTTTGCAAAAGTAGCTTAAAATAAACTTATCTCTTTTTTCAAAATCTTAAATCCAACCTTATCTACGGTGATAACTGTAAGCTCTGTTTGTTGAATAAATGAAAGAAATCCATCTAAAAAAGACTTTTTTTCATTAACTTTTAATGTTTTATCAGCTCTACCAGCAACTTCAAAATCAATTGCTTGCTCTTCACCTGCTTTCTGTGGATAATGTCTGTTTAAAAGTGAAGTAGCTAGAGATATTATTTTACATTCTTTTATTTTTAGACCAAACTGATGCTTTTGTTCTTCCAAAGTGTCCGGAGATTTTAAATATTGTACAAGACCGTGATTTCTTTTCTCTTGAATTCGGACTTTTCTAGGAGAGCAAGGCGTATTGATGTCTCTTGATCTTTCAGCTTCTTAGCTGCAAATTCTGTAACTTTTTATAGCAAGAAAAAGATCAGCATCTTCCTTGCATAAATGTTCTACAGACATCCCAATGGGAGCATCGCATAGTTCTTTAATCTTCTCTGATTCTTTATCGGAAACATCAAATTCTTGTATTCAAGAATTTGATGTTTCCGATAAAGAAACATCAAATTTTTGTCTCCAAGTGTCTCCAATTCTTTATCAGAAACATCAAATTCAAATAAATTTTATATTTCGTAAATTTAAAATCATTGCTGTTTTTTAACAAGACTTGAACAACAACATGATATTCGTGTTGTTGTTCAATAATTCTTTTAAATCATTTTCTTCTTTTTAATCATTTTCTTCTTCCTTAATTTTTATCGTTTTCTACCTTAATCTTTATTTTTTCAAAAGCACCATTTTGATGTAACTCGTAAAGCCGTGCATTACTTTTCCAAAATTTTTCACATAAAACACATAACGTCCTGATTTGCAATTAACCTCATAAAATTTTTTCTTTCTCATAACATTTTTCCTCAGCATTGAAACCAATTGTTATAAAGAATTCCATTTCAGGATCCATAAAAAAATTTATTTTTATACTAACATGTAATAAAACATATTAACATAAGTTAAAAAAAAATTTATTTAATATAATTCAAAAAAATAAAAAAAATTATTTTTTTTACTTAAAAAAAAGAAAACTTATTTAATTTCAATATTCAAAAAAGTATAAATAGTTAAAATAAAAAACTCATTTTTTTTAAAAATTTAACTTAATTCTGGATACATAAAACGTAAATTAGGTTTATTAAAAATCTCTGTCGAAATTATATCTATGCCTAAACGACACCCGTCATTATGCTTTCGTTTTTTGTATTTCAATTCGCAATCTTCAAGGTAACAGTTACCACGCACCAAATAGTCATTGATCACCGCAATCATGTAGCAATGAAAATCGTTTTTTTCCAAATCCGAACGCGCTGTGTGAAAACAGCTATCAACAAACTTTTGAGTGCTTTCTTTTTAAAATGTAATTTTTATAAATAAATATAACGAAATATTAACTACAGATTTTCGCATTTGTAGTAAGGTGTTGATCAAATATAAAATGCTTACCGGTGTGAAAACTCTTTTGAACCTCTACGTAGTCTTGTAACAAATGACCAAATTAACGAGTCCCAAGTCAAAGCAAATAGGTTAGTCAGAGAAAAATAAGGAGATGGCGCTCCAACATTTTCCAAACAAGAATCAAATTGGTCTACATCTTGATAACTCACTTTACCATACA
Organism: Hydra vulgaris; assembly: GCF_038396675.1. Lineage (NCBI taxonomy): Eukaryota > Metazoa > Cnidaria > Hydrozoa > Anthoathecata > Hydridae > Hydra > Hydra vulgaris. Next base: position 39,376,444 of record NC_088923.1, read on the forward strand.
TGAAATACTTTAAAACTCGACATTGTAAATTAACAAAGCAAGTAATATATATTGAATATAATCGTCTATACATGCATGAAAACAATGAACACTTTTATCTTCATTTTGTTTATGTGTTATCAATTGTTTCACATCTAATCTTTATCAATATCATTTTAACTGTATTCTGATCTGCAATCTAAATCCATATTGTGGCGACAATTTAAAATAAAGTCCTTTATAAAATCTTGAACATCAGCTGCATAATCCCATAGTCGACAAACATCCGAACATCGTTTTAAAAGTATTTGCTCGTAAACCGAAACAGATTGACTTTTATCTGAAAAAAATACAAAACTGTGTTCTATTTTTTCAACGGTAACGCGTTAGTTTCTGTTACATTTGAAACACCAACAATGTAATTTGAAGTAAACTGAAAACGATTATGCTTTTGCATATACACTTTAGTGTTTTCTTCATTTTCAGTAGCATAAAAAGCCATTATACCTTCCCTTTCACTCATTTCAAATAATAATATTTATTTCAACTATAAAATTTTTTTTAAATATTTATTTTAATTAATAAAATTTTGCCACTTGTTGATCCTTTACGTATTTTGCATTTCTTCTTGAACTTTTAAAAATTCGTCAATTTGGATAAAGATTCTCGTCTGAGTATTTTTTTGAAAAAGTATACTTTTCACTTATAAGTTAAAATATACTTTTCACTTATAATTAAAGTATCACACCAGTAAAATCCATTTCGCTTGTAAACGCAGTACTATATAAACGTAAGATTGCAGCGCCTCGTTAAGTACATGGTCAACGGCAAATTTTCATAACAACTTGCAAACACATTAACACGACCACAAGTAAAAAAAGAACTAGAATCTAAAATTAAATCCACAAGACTATCAGTTCTTTAACATTCCTTTAACTGCAATTTTGATACATCACCACTTATGAGGTTCGCAATATAACGATAACGATTTTTCTTCTAATGAATTCAATTACATTTGTTAGAATTTTTCTTCTAATAAATTCAAGTACAAAATATTTAATTTTTTTTTCAGTTTCTTCATCAGACTCTAAATAAAGTTATTCTTTTTTTTTTTCAATGACTCTTCAACCAACTGCTTCATCACGGCATTGCATTTTTTTACTTTATTGCCAATAACCACATTTTCTATTTCAGTAGAATTGGCAATTTCGTTTTCAAAATGATACCCATTTAATTTTAAATTTAATTTGACGATTTCCATTTTTAAGTAATTATCCATTGTCTTTAGCTCGACTCCTTTTAACTTGAAGTGTTCTTCATATACTTTGTCCGTATAATTTCTCAAGCACCTAAAACTGAAGACATCTTTTTTGCGTCGATTTTTTTCTTCTTGTCCCATCGAAAAAAATGATTCTGTTACAGTGAAAACTGTTTCTCCCTTCTTATTTACTCGCGTGACATTTGGAAAATTTACCTTTATAAAACACTGCCCAACCAATGATCCATTTACCAATTTAATTTGAGTTAGATTTTCCAAAATACGTCGATTATAGTCAACTTCATCGCAATAGAGTCCTTTTCGACTGACATTATCATATTGTGCTATGACACGCACGTAATAAAATAAGAAGAAAAATCTACGTCAGAAAACTGATGAATATGAGGAGCAAAGGAGTTGCTTTTGATTTATTTTATAGTTTTCCTGTAAATTCAATGCTTTGCATTTTTTTCGTTTTGCTTTGTTACCTTGAAATGTTTTGCTTGTTTAGATTTTGGTTTTTTAGAAGCCTTTTATAGCTTCTGTAAAAGTATGACTTACAGCAAACAATATTCTAAAAATACATTTTCTTGTAAATAGAGACACTTTCGATTTCAGGTAAATAGAGACTTTTCTTGAAATTTTCTTGTAAGTAGAGACATTTCTTGTAAATATAGACATTTTTTCAAATTTTCTTGTAAATAGAAAGTTTTCATGTAATTTTTCATAAATATAAAGCAAAATTTTCAATGTTAGCATCTAAAACTTAATTTATTTTTATCGACAGATTTTAATTTTTATAGAAAAACATTGTATATTACAAAAGTTATGACCTTTTTAGTGCCTTTATGTATGGGCAGGGGAGGGCAAGAGTTTTAGGGCTTTTTGTTCACAGCCTTCCGCCATCCCAATATTTTGCAAGGCCTTCTCATTTGGCATAGGTATAAACAAACTTAAGTTAGGAGTTTGCACAATGTGTGAAAGTGTCCTATCTGGAACACCAAAAAATTCTGAGGGTGCCCATACATGTGTGTGCATAGAGGGAAACTATACCCTCTACTCCATATACCATACATCTTTTTTTATGTTGGCAAACTAGAATCTTTAGTCAGAATGTAACTTTTCTACTGATTAGCTAGTTAATTGTGATAAATTAGAAAATCGAAGTACGTACTTTTAAATTGAACCCTCACCCCCCCCCCCTCATACGCTTTCGTACGCTTTTTGAAGACTTCCTTCCTACCCCCTATAAGCGTACGTACTTTATGGACGACCCCTAAAAACTGTCATTCATTTTTTCATGAGATGGAGGTAGAAATTAACAACGAACAAAAAAAAGCGCATAACGCATTGAAAAAAAATTTTAATGTTTTTTTAACTAGCAAGGCAGGCACTGGAAAATCATCACCGAACGATTTCTAAAATGCAAAAAAAAAAAAATTTTTTTGTAACGGCAAGCACGGCCATAGCAGCATATATGTATCTTGAAGCGAGCATGGTTCACTCTTTTGCTGGACTTGATTATGATTGAGAACCCGTTGCGTCGATTTTAAAAAATATGACCGACTTAGTTAAAGAGCGACTCAACTGTGCGGAAATCCTAATTATCGATCAAACATCCATGTTGCCCGTACATGTTCTACAAACATTAGGTCTACTCTTAAAAACAGCTAATAAATCAAAACTCCTATTTGATGGTTGCTTGTTACTCGTTGCAGGAGATTTCTACCAACTTACACCCGTGGACCGAGGAACTCTTTTGTTTGAAGACGCCTTTAGGAAAGAATGTAATTTTGTTAATATTGTGTTAATTAAAAATTTTTGTGAAAATAAAGACCCTACTTTTCAAACACATCTGCAACAACGTGTAAGAGGGTATTTATTCCAAAGGAACCTTTGCCTATTTTAAGAAACGCTTAAAACTATGCGATAAACATTTAGATCCTCACTTCACAAGGCTGTTTATGTACAATGGAGACAGAATAGCACACGACGATAAATATCTGAAAAGGACGAAATTTACTGAATTTGTTTTTGAAAGTCAAGTCTGTAAACCAAGAACGCGCCATCGTGATCAAAGATGGACAACGAATTATTTTCACACCTCAAGCAGAATTTATATGCGACACAAATAAAAACATTTTAGCTGAATGCAAAGGCATGCCTCTAGTCTTAGCCTACGCATTGACTATAGATAATATACAAGGAATTACTCTTTCAATTGTTGTAATTCATATAAGTCGCTCACAGTTTACGTGGAATTTATTTAATGTCTCTTTATCGCGCACACCCAATTTTAAAAGTGTCTGCATTATTGCGCAACCGTCTTTTTTTCGTGCTTTTTTAGAAAGTATAAAAATACGCCCGGTTGTTCAAAACTGTGTATTTGTAATTATCATCTGATCAGCATAAATGTTTATCTTTAGATAAAAATGAACAGCTTTGTTCATTTTTATCTAAAGATTGTTTAAACGCCTCAACTCGCTAGATTTGCTTTTTGTCATTTTTTTTGTTCGCGCCAATTTCATTAATTTTTTTTTTTTTTTGTCGTATATTTTTTCGGTCATTGGGAAAAATATTTATATTTTTCACCATTACCGAGGCATTTATCAACTATTGGAGTACCTATGATTCGCGCTATTGTTATTTATGTTACATTTTTGTTGCGCGCATTTTTTGTCACGTGGGTTTACCATTTTTTTATTTATACTACATTTTCCTTCTAAACATATTTTTGTTATATTTTTTACCTATTTATTGTATATATTATATATCATTATATATTATTTGGCAATTTTTAACTTTTACACCACTACCAACTACCGGAGTACCAAAAAATCACCCCGCAGGACTCAGCATGAGAAACTGCCACGTGTTTTTACCCGCGCAAGTATGGCTCACGTTGGGGAGGGAAGCTTTTCAATGAAAAATTTTACAGAGAGACAGAACCCTTTCTTATAACTAAAAAACTCTTATACTGCCATAATCAAATGATGTAAAAAAAAAGGAGTTAATTCAAGAAATCAGTCATCTATGTTCTGAAGCGATGAAATACTTTTGGACAAATAGATTCTCTTTCTTCTATAAAGTTGCTCAACAGAATCAACCAGAAGGGCCTTCAGTCAATACTTTTTTGGATCTTCATTTTGCTTCGCATTTTTAATTTATTCCCTGTTTCAGTTTACGATGGACAGCGTTCTTATCGTAAGCTTGCTCTCATCAAATCTAAGTTGCGATCAACAATGACTGAAGAGCGCCTTACTAACCTTATTGTGATTTCAATTAAAAACGACCTTGCCATGACTTTATTTGGCAAAAACGTCATCTCTAGTTTTGCAAAGAAGAAAGCCCTCAATGTAAAATTAGTGTTGTATTACTAGTCTTCATAGTTAACATTTTATTGCTGAAATATATAATTCCATTCATTTTAAATGATATCTGTATTTTCGTTTTATCATATAAAATCAAGTTCAAATATAGAGTGTTTATGTGCAGCGATAGTTAATACAAAAATAACTATTATTTTCATTAAACTGCAATGTGAGAGTAGACATACGGAAGATAATCAGTGAAATTCATGTTTAGTTCAATATACCCAGGAATCCAAAGTTTGGGGGCACCAAACAAAAATTGACCCTGGGCACAACAAAACCTCTATGCTGGCCTGGGTGACAATTTCTGACATCTATTTCTATCCCTGTTTAGTTAACTAAAATTAGTCGATTAACTTTTTAGTAAACTAAAATTAGTCGACTAATGTTTTAGTTAACTAAAATTAGTCGACTAATGTTTTAGTTAACTAAAATTAGTTGACTAATGTTTAAATAATATATAAAATATACTATTAATATATTAATAAATATATAATATAATTAATTTATATAATATATTTATTAATAGCTCTGTTATATAAACTAATTATATTATATATAATATAATTAATTTATATAATATAGTTATCAATAACTATATTATATAAATTAATTATATTATATATACAATTAATATATTAATAATATATTTTTAGCTAAATAAAAAGTCGACTAGTCTTAAGGGCCGCCGAGAGGAGGGAGGGGTAGATAAGGCGAAGAGATAAGGACAGTTTGTCGCAGGCGGCAGATGTCCAAGAGGCGCCAAAGAAAAAGAATATTTTTTAAAAGTTCTGACAGACAACACGACACCATGAAACGACACCATGAACTTTAACTAGAATTCTATAAGAATTTTCAAAAAAAAATTTGTTAATACATTCTCATTTTACCGCAAAATACCGCAAAAATAAAAAATATCCAGAAATTACGTGGACTATCTTAATTTACCATTTAATCTTTTACAGCAGCTTTGTAGAGTTTTGTTCATGCGTATAAGAAATATTGCGTTTTTATGAATTTTTTGGACCAAAAAAAAATTGTTAACGCATTAACTTATGCATTCTAAAGAACTTTGTTCGTCGTAGAACTTTTTTCAAAGTTCGTAAAACGCATCCTTTGTTTTTTATTTGTTTACTGGTTCTTAATACATTAAAAATGACGTAATGTGTAAAAAATGACCGAAATAGTCCGAGTATTTAAAAGAAAAGTAAAATATTCCGTAAACAGTTATTCGATTGGGGGCTAAAAGTTGTGATCATTAAAGTGACAACGACTTTGATAAAAACATTAACGCTATCGTATTTTAACGGAAACAAACGTGACATTGTTGTTAAACTTTCTCATAGAGGTGTGGCATTAAAAAAAACAATTTAAATTTTTATAAAGAAATCCTTTTTATAGATATTAATTCCAAATAATAAATAGTAATTTTTTGAGATTAAAAAATATATAAATAAAACTTATTTTTATTTATATATTCATTAATATAATATTATTTATTTTTTTCTAACAAAAAACAAGCAAGTACTTAAAAATGATAGATTACGCATTGCATTTTTCAAGTAATTAAAATGTAATAAGCAATTTTCTGGTTTAAAAAGCGACTGCAGCTACTTAATAAAATATTTTAATTATTCAACAGGTATTATCATGGCGCTCTATAAGTAACAGGCCGTGACACGCAAAATTCAGAAAACAATGTGGGGGCCGATATTTCAAAAAATAAATATGACGAATATAATTTGTTTTCATGAAAAACTTTTTTTTAATGTCTCCTGTTATGTAATACAATAGATAGAGTAAAGATTTATATAAATCTATAAAAACAATTAGATCTTTTTCAAAATTTTCATAAAAAACTATATGGCTTTAATTCATAAAATTGCCAAAACAATGAAATAAAAACAAGTTTAAAATCAGGTAAAAAAGAGAACTAAATAGCATACTGTGGTTTTTATTTTGTAAAATACTACAGTAAAAATACTGGGAAACTACATCTTTAAATGAAAATATATTTTAATGCCTTATGTGAATAAGGAATACTTTTAAAATTATAAAACAGAAACTTTAAAGAACCAATTAAATAACAACAAATATATAACAATAAAAATGTCAATGACTGTTAACCTAACATGACAACTTTAAAGTTTTAGGTATTGGTTCTTTGTTTGATTTTGGTGTTGAAAGTTTGCAATAGTTTTTAATAAAAATATTTGACAGTATATTACCATGATGTCGCTCCATATCAAAAGAGTAATGCTCTGATATTAGCATGAAAATATTGCACAGGGATGTCCGACATACTTAATAGAGATAAAGAGCAGGGATGTCCTTAATAGAGATAAAGAGCACAAATGAGAAGAAAACCCATTGTTTACACAGTATTATCAAAAGAATTTTCAACCCACCCAATATCTTAAATCCATCTATCGATTGATTTAAGATATTGAACAAACTTTTCAAAATAACACATTGTTTTAGTCAAAAGTTTCTCTTCGTTAGGCAAATCATCATTTCGAGATACATATCCATCAATATAAACAAGAGACATCTTTGATTGAACAGTTATACTTTTTTCAAGTGTTGGTAAATTGTCAAATACCTCAGCTGAAGATTCATCAAGAAAAAATCCACAAAGTTGACAAGAATGTCCTGCATAAGAAGCTGACTTGTTAATGTTATATGTCAACAAAAGTGAAGCTTTAGAAATATTGAACTTTTCAATTGTTTGTTGAACACTTAAAAAATATGTGCCACCAGATCCTTGTCTTAACTTGCTGAATTCTTTTCTAAGTGGGTTTGTTTAAATTTTCCTTCTTCTAATAATGTTTTTGTCAGCTCAACGATTCCCTTACACGTATGATTTATGGAATGTCCTGTATCATGGGTTAACTGTTTTATGCGTTTTCCCCAATTACTTGTCATGCGTAATGCCATTTCTCAAAAATCAAAAACAAACTTTAATCTATCATCATTCGGATCTCAAGATGACAGCTTGTTGATTATCATTAAATCTACAATCCACATCAACACTTTTTACATTTAAAATTTTCCACCAAGTGACTACAATTTTAATAAAAATCAGCAGTTTGGCTTATGTTTGAGATATTGGTGGCTTCGGGGTGATTAAGGTAGAGCGTTGTATGTTTTGTCAGAGAACACCTTTAGACAAGTAGAAACAGGTTGTTTTTTAATATGACTTTGTCGAATAAAACTTCATTCAAATCAGAAAGTTTCATTAGACAACTTGATTCAGCTTCATAAAGTTTTATTAAATGCTTCCAACAAGTTTTTTTCTCAACACCATTTTCATAAAAAACAAGTTCTCCAGTTTTTTCTGTGAGCCAGTTGTTTCGGATGTTTTTAATCAAGTGGATAAAATCAAACAACAAAAAAGTTCTATTGGTGGTTAACCAAGGTCTTTCAGGAATTGTGTCAAACCTTTTAAAAAACGCTTGATTAGTTCGATTTCCGTCACATATAATAGCTTTTGCTTCGCCATTTGAATCTTTTACTGCTTCTACAGTCGACTGAATTTGATCATATAGAAATTGAGAATTTAATTTGTTTACAAGAAACATTTTTACTAAAAATTTAGGTCCACCAAACATACAAGTTACCATGACACCTAAAACAGTTTTTGCAAGAGAATCTGGGTCATCTAATACTTTTCCAAAAACAGCACCTCCGTGGTATAATAGCATTTTTTTAACATAAACCTCGTCGTGAAGAATAATACAAGTTCTTTGACTATCACTAAAATTATCAAAAACTTGTTTTAAAAATTAATTATCATCAGACTTTGATACTCTTGAGGTAATGCGTGTTAATGTTTGAATAGAAGGTTGTTTAAAATCATTACGTAGTTTTTTATAAAGTGTACGAGAGGTGGCAAAATACTCAAATGCTCTGATGATTACACTGTACTTACTGTGTACAGACTGTACTTACTTGTACAGACTGTACTTACTTGTACAGACTGTACAGACTTGTACTGTGTACAGACTGTACTTACTTGTGTTCATTGAATTAACTTGCTCATTCATAACTATTTCTTTATTTTTTAGTGTCAAAAGGTTTAGATATCGTAATACTTCTTCAAATTTAGACCACGTATTAACAACATTAGATACAGTATGGACTTTTTTTTTCACACCATTGAAATAGGCTTCAAACTTTAAAGAACTATCAAATATAATGAGAAATTTTGGTGTTGCATAATTAAAGTGTGTAGATTGTACATAAAGTTTGCTATCTGAAATAAAGGCTATAATTTCTACAGAAAAATTACGTTTTTTATTAAGCAATGTATCACAAAAAACTTGGAGATTTACTCCACCCTTGCAATAAGCCATGGGAGAGAACTCATGATGTGCTATTATTATTGCACACTAACTATAGAACGCGGCACATAAAAAAATCGATAAGTTAGACAGTAAATAAACGTACCAAACTTAATTTAATTGTCTTTGATGACGTCTTTTTTACTTTTGGCGCCGATTTGGTGTTTTTAAACAGTTGCAACAACCTCATGGGCATTTATCTCCGAGCTGGGGAAAAATACAAATATTTAAATTTAGTTTAAAACGATTTATTTTAATAACAGTTTTATTTGACTAGAATTTTATTTGAACTAAAAAGTTAGTCCGGTAATTTTAGTTAACTAAAATGTAAGTCAACTAATTTTAGTAAACTAAAAAGTTAGTCGAATAATTTTAGTCGACTAAAAAGTTAGTTATTTTAATTTTAGTTAATTAAGTTAATTTTAGTAAATTAAGTTAATTAAGTTAATTTAGATAATTTTAGTTAACTAAGAAGTAACCTTAACTCCCACCCCTATAAAACAACAGCCGTGTACAAAATAATTTTTTTCTTTGTAACATTTCGACCTGTTTTTGCACAGATCGTCGTCAGACGTAAAATATAATACAAAAAACCGTTACAAATATTACATAAAAACGTTAAAGAAGACATTAAAAAGTAGCCATAAATGTTTACATAATAACTTAAATATAGAATGAGCAAGTATTATTTAGTTCCGTTTTTTTTAGATGATTTTTGAAAAAAAAGAGGTCTCCAACCGTTTTTACAAATTTTAATGCCATTGTCACGGTTGAGAAGTATAGGAGCGTATTTTATTTCCTGGTGTGTTGAGGCGTAATTAATTTTAAGTGATTCTTTAACTTTACGTTCATCGTGCTCTGATTTTATTCCTAGAGTTTTCAGATTTGCCCAATAAACATACCATTACATTCTCTACCGTGTTCGGTTCCACCAGATGTATCCTATTTACCTTTTAAATAGTTTTTTTTGATGTTAAATCATGGCTTTCTATATAACAGGTCTTGCCAACGCGCGGCTTGCGTAAAAAAACTGGAGGCAAGATTAAAAATATTACTTTGCAGTAGTATACATTTTCAGTTAAGTGATTTTCGCATGAATATAATATTTGTATGATATATCTACTAAAAGTAACTTATAAAAAGTGAAAAGATGAATTTATTATTCTTTTTTTTTTTTTAATTTTGTTTATAACTAACATTGTAATATAACTAACGAATAACATTTATAGAAATTTTAAATTAACTTAAATGTATCTAAAACTAATTATGTTTAAACAATTTAGTATATATAGATTTATATTTTGCTATAATTTAATATTAGCATTTACCACAAAATTTATTAATGGGTTTTTTAAGTAATGAAAATAAATTTTTGAGAAAAAAGAGATAAAATCTTTAGAGAATAAAAAGTAAATACAAGCTTTTTAATATTTTACTAAACACTATTTTACAGTTTTTGTTAAAAACATTGCAAAAATTTTACTTTGCGCTAAGTTTTATCAACTTCTGCTTTGGCTCCTTGTAGGAACGAGGTGAATAGAGTCGACAATAATTATTAAATAAAATATTTGTCATTGTTAATTCATGATGTCTTTGCATACCTAATGAATAAAATTCTGATAGCATCATAAGTGACATACACAGTGATGACCGACAAGTGTCATTATATACTTCATAAAAAAGAATGTAACAGTAAGTTGCCCATTGACAAACTTTGTCACCAGGAATTGTTAAACCTCCTCGATTTATGTCCTTTATAAAATTTTCATACGCTTCATAGAAATAAAAGGTGTCATCTGGATTTTCATCTTCACGAATAATGTACCCAGCAATATAAGCTAATGACATTTTAATATCAACAGTCAATGAATCACACAGAGCAGTTAAATTGTCAATAAGGTTGCAAATACCCTCACTTGGTAAAAGTTTACATTTTGGACAAGGGTGATCTGAACCTAGATTGGCTAACAAATCTGAACTTTTCTCAAACTTTAATAGCAACTTTGTACGGTATATAGTTACTTTTTCAAGAACTTGTTGAACGGAAATAAAATAAGTTCCTCCTGAGCCTTGTCTTAATTTTCTAAAAAGCTTTTCTAATGGATCTGTTGTAAAGTTGCCTAATACATACTGATGAGTTGTATCTAAAAGATATTTTGACAACTGAACCAAATCATAACAGGTCTGAGCTAAACAATTAGCAGTGTCTCTTGTTAGTAATTTGACTCTTTTTCCTTTTTCTGTTTTTTTCATTTTATTAAAATGAAAAAAACAGAAAAAAACTTTCTGCAATGGGTGATTTTGCAATGGGGTATTGCAAAATGACCCATTGCAGAAAGTTTGCTTAAATTGTTATCATTAGCAGAAGCAATAGCAACTCGATTAGAATCTTTCAAACAAATGTCTGCATATGGACTGTGAACATTACAAGTTTTCCAAAATTCAACGACTTTAGAGATGAAAATAATCGTCCCTTCATTTCTTCAGGTCTGGATGACTTTTTAATGCTGACAATGTTTCATCGCAAAACACTTGCAGACAAGTAATAACTTTTTGTCTTTCAATTAGCTTTGGATAAACAGAAACTTCTGTTAATTTAGACATTTTAACAATGTTTTTCATTTCAAGCTTGTACAAATTAATAATATCAACCCACCGTGCTATTTTTTTTTTCCATCAATATAAAATTCAAGTTCTTGAGTTTTTTCTGTGAGTTATTACCTATACTTTTTAATAAATGAACAAAATCAAATAAAAGAAAAATATTGTCTTTAGTACACCATGCTTCTTTTTTTTCAAAAAAGTTATAAAACATCTGATTGACTATGTTACCATCACAGACAATACCAACAACATTGCCCCCATTTTTTTAATTGCATCAAGAATCAGGGTTGTCTGTTCAAAAAGAAACTCAGCATCAAGTTCTCTGACTGGTAACATTTTGTAAAGAAATTTTGGTCCGTTAAGCAATGTTACAACCAAAAAGCTTAGTACTGTGTTTGCTAACAGATGAGGTTTGTTAACTGATTTACCAAATACTATACCACCATGATACTGCAACATTACTATACCACCATGATACCACGATACTATACCACCATGATACTGCAACATTGGTTTAACATAAACCTCATCAAGAAGTAAAATGCATGTTTTTTGTCTATCATCTCTAAGATTAGAGAAAATATGTCTGATATAAGTAATATCATCTAAAGATTTACATTTAGATGTAATTCTTCCTAAAGTACGTAAACTTGGAAGTTCAAAATCTTCTCTGATGCGATTGTAGGCTGATCGTGAAAGAGAAAAATACTCAAATGCTCGCACAATTGTTTAAACTGGATACTTCTTTTCCCCAATACATGTTTTATTCATTGACAAAATTTCTTGATATACAACTTCTTTTTTGGGTGTTACTTCACAACAATTTAAAATCTTAATGCTTCTTGGATATGAGAAAATTTGTTCATAATATAAACTCGGTTAGATGATAAAGTCATAACACTAATTTTAACTCCACAATGAAATGCTTCAAAAGTGAGATCTTTATATATGCAAAGAAGAAATCTAGCAATAACACTTTCCTTTAAAAAGTCTGAAGACTGAATATATAATATGTCATTGCATAAATAATTAATAAAAGCAAAATTAAATTCATTAGATTTTAACTTTTCATATAAAACATTAATACTTTCTATTTTTTCTTGTGAATTAAATATTGCTAACTCGTCCTCTTCTTGCCAGCGAACACTATTAAGACTTTTTGATTTTTTCTAAGTAACTTGTCAACTTACCCCGAAAACTTTTTTTTTAATAAACAGTTTATAGATCCTGAAAAACGGCAGTTTTGAAAAAAAAGTCTGAATGGATATAGTAAACTAATTGTGACTGGAACTTTTGCAATATTTTTTTTTTCATAAGACTAACTATTTTCTTTGTAAAGTAAAAAGGAAGCGATGTTCTAAAAGTTACGTTTTTGTCCAAAATCGCATAAATCTCAATATCTCCCATGCGCATGCGCGAATCCTGACAATACTACAGTGAATGATGAAATGGTCAATAAGGAAGTTTCTGTGTAATTTTTGTCACTGTCTGATGAAAGGCTCTGAAGATAAACGCAGTTTGTCAACTTACCCCTGCGGCCAACTAGCCCCGGTTTCCCCTACGCGTAAATCCGGATTTTACAAAGCTGTTTTTTCGGCCAAATTCTGTGACACGCTTTTTCAAGTTTTTTGAAAAGTTGCATGGTATGAACTTGTTTTGCTCTGTTATTTTTTAGAAATATGTATCAACATAGATATTTTTTGAATACAAAAATTATGGAACTTTAATTTTGCATGGATTTCTTTGAGTTAAAATTTTATTTATTATGAATTTATTGTTGTTAAACATTTGCTTGCTTTTGGATATCAAGTATATATCGAAGTAATGCTGGTTCATTTTTTTAATATGTTCTCTCAACTTTAAAAACCTTTTTTCTTACTACCTGCCAAACTTCATTGAAAAAAAAGCATACTCAGACGCCTTAATATTATACTCCGATTAGGTAAAGATTTGTTGTTGTTTGGACATCAAGTATATATCAAAGGAATGATGGTTCATTTTTCTAATATATTCTCTTACCCTTAATAACCTTTTTTCTTACTACCTGTTAAATTTCATTGAAAAAAAAGCATACTCAGACACTTTAATACTATACTCGGATTAGGTAAAGATTTGTTGTTGTTTGGACATCAAGTATATATTAAAGGAATGCTGGTCTATTTTTCTAATATATTCCCTCACTTTTAATAACCTTTTTTCTAACTACCTGCCAAATTTCATTGAAAAAAAAGCATACTCAGACACCTTAATACTATATTCCAATTAGATAACTGTTTTAAGCTTCAATAATGCAAGTCACTCGCATATAGATTATTTAATTGTACTAAATTGTAATATCATTATATTTACCATTATTTAAATATTTTAATTTTTATTTATAAAAATTAAACTTTTTTTTTCTGCTATCATAGAGCAAAAAACGAAGTTTGTGTTTTATGGTGAATGCAAAAAGCATTTAACTGCTAATTTTGAAGTCACAAATAGGCATTGACTCTATTACAGAGTGTAATACAGTTTGTAGAAATGGACAGTTTTTTATTATTTACAAAAAATAGTGATTCGTTTCTTAAAACATCTCAATAAGTCACTAAACATTTTAAGATAGAAACATGTAAAAATCAGATTAGAAGTCTCATAAATATATCATCGTATTGGGCTAGATATTTTACCAGGGCTGAGGACATGTTTTTTTGAATTTTGTAATAAACCTTTTTTAAGCCATATATCAAGTTTGCCTTATATTGTATTATCATCAGGCTCCTCAGATGTTTCATATACCAATACAAATGTTTTATCTCCTTTAATGAGTGGAACATCAACATCTGCAGGTTATAGCAAATGAGATTAAGTTGTATGTATTTCGATAAGAGTTGACCAAGTTATGACGTTTTAAGTTTTAAAACCCTCAAATTTGATCACAGTTTTTTCAAGAAATCCATTTATCAAAAATTCGATACTCAAAATGCCATAACTTTTTGTAGTATTGTTCAATTTTAATAATTTTTTCACCTTTAGAATACTGAATTAAAAACCTTTCTAATGATATATAAGAATCTAGTGTTTAATTTATTTAAAAACTTCATGTCACGTACCTATTATTAGTATTAGGAACATTATCTTTTGGTATTATAACAACCCAACGTTTTCGTTCTTCAATTTTTCTTGGAAGTCTAAATGTTTTAACTCTATTCTGAGGATTATAATTGCCATTTGTTACACAACATCGACGAACCATTTTTTAAATACGAATTAAATTCTTTGCTCAATCCTTCACCTCTCAACTAACTACTTTTTATAATTTGAAAGTTAGTTAAAATGATTACGGGTGTTTGGTTATTGTAAATTTTAATGCAAATATTAAATTTATGCATATATATATATATATATATATATATATATATATATATATATATATATATATATATATATATATATATATATATATATATAAATTATTGTGGTAATTTTATAATAATTATCTATTAATATTTTATAATTATTATTGTTACAAAAAAAATCACCCCCGTATTTATTTTTTAAAACTGCTTGTTAGTTTTTCAAATATAAAACTATCTTGCCTCCAGTTTTTTACGCAAGCTGCGCGTTGGCAAGGCCTGTTATATAATAAGCCACGCGTTATATGCATCTCTTTAAAATTATCTTTTTTGTTTCGCCAATGTATATGCTGCCTTAAGAACATGTGAGTTTGTAGACACCGGGATTGTTAGTGAGATTTAACTTTGACTTGTTGTTGCATAAGATGTTTTTTAACGTAGGTGGTGTAGTAAAAATTATTCTGACGTTGTAAGGTTTAAGTTCTTTTCTAAGTTTTGGACCTATTCTTAGGAGCCATGGAAGCTTAACTGTATATTTATTTATTTCTGTTTTACTATAGTTTATTTTAGAAAGGTTGTTTCTTTTCTGAATATAGTTCTTTGCAGAAGTTTTAAGCTTTAATCTATCGTGTCCATTTTCTGCAAATATGTTCACTAAAAACTGTATTTCATCATTTAGATGCTTAGTAGAAAAAATTTTAATGCCACGAGATACAAAACCTTTAAAAACACCCATCACTAATTTTGGGTTAACGTTTGATGTAAGTTTTATTTGTATTTTAGTGAAAGCCGACTTTCGATGGATTTTGGAGTCAGAGTATGAGTTTTCAGTGTTGGCTACAGTTATTAGTGTAGGTACAGTTTTATCCAAAAAGTTTAATTTTTTTTTATTGTTTTCTTTTTCTGAAGTAAATTTCATTGCTGGATCTTGTTTATTTAATAACTCCAGAAACTTATCATGATTCATATTGAGTCGAATCTTGCATGACTGTTGTCTGCATACCTTCTGCAAGTCTTTGGCAAAAAATGATCAACCTCAGCAATAATAAGAGCTTTTTGTTTCCAAATGTTGCAAAAGGCTTCGCCAAATACAACCATTATAAGCAGTCCTATTTGTCCCGAATTCAGTATAGATCTTATTTCATTTTTGTATAAAAAATAACATTGGTTGAGGCAGAGTTTGATCATTTCATAAATATAACTAAGAGTTAATTTGGTTCTTTTTTTAAGATTATCAATATCGTTGTTTAAAATATCAATAATCTCAGGAATTGCTCTGTCAATTGGAATGGAGGGATATAACGCCACCACATCAAAAAAGACTTGAGTTTTACTAGGATCAATTAACCAAGATTTCGCTTCGTTGACGAACGATAAGGAGTTTAATAATCTTGTTTTGTTTTGTTTTGGTTGTATAAATTTTATTCTAATACTCTGATGATCCATATGGTGTGGTACCTATGGTAGAAACGACTGGCTGCATTGGATAATTCTTATTTGGTTTGCGAGCTTTTATGTCTCCATATAAACGTGGAGAGACGCAGTCAGAAAGGTACATTTGAAAATAAGTCTTGTTATCTAACTTTTTTGTTTTTGTAATTTGCATAATAGTTTCTGGAATTTAGTCATAAGAATTTGAGTCGGGTCATTGCTGATAGTTACTAAATGTTTCATTTTCTCTTCTAATTTATAAAATACATCCACCTCATTTATTAGGGCAAATTCTGTTCCTTTATCAAATAGATAAACTCTTCAAATTATTTAAAGATAATCTTTGTTCTTTTGTTAAATTATTGGGTAATCCAGGTTTTATATTTTTATTGAGAATTTTACTCACGTTTTGTCGAAACTTTTATGCATCAGATTTTTTATTATCTTAATAATCTAAAATTTAGTTTGTACGCAGCTGTTGTTTTGTGGTCAGGAAAATACGTTAAAAATTTTAAGCTTAAATTTTGTGTCTTAGTGACAGCTCAAGAATTCCAAAATTGTAACAAAAATTGTGAGAAAACAGTAAACATTCTTATCCCATAAGTTTGATTGATTATAAATGTTACAACATGTTTAAGTGTGTTATTAAAGTTTTCACAAAAGCAATGAATGATCACTTGCTACTCTGTTTTAAATTTTTTCTTTAATGAAATGGTTATGAGCTGTGATATTCAACAATCTGAAAGATTAATTGCTGTTCAGCTTGATCAAGTGTTACCAAATTATTGAAGTTTGTTTCTAACTTAATAGCACGATCAGCACAGTCATTAGTGACTCTCACGATTGTTATTTTTTGCTTTGCAGTGAGATAGACTGGACAGGAAACCCATGTAGCTGGATTATAAGTTAGAAAAATTGGTTTAGTTTTTGGTTCAGCGCAGTCAACAGATTCATTATTCTTTGCGCAACATAATCTAACAAAGTCTTTTCCTGAAAGTGGTCAACTAATTTTGAATCAACTTTTCTGAGATCAGTTTTTATTGGTGGTTTCTTCAGAGCAACAATCATAGCCTCTTTCTCTCTACTTGGGGTCAAGTCAGAAAATAATGCAAGTCCAATTAAATTTTTGCTATAATACCACATTTGTCTTCTTATATTCTTAATTGCAATATCTGCTGCCTTTTTGTCAACAGTAAAAGATGTCTCAATAATTTGGAGTAGACAAAGGTCATTAGTATGAAGCATCAAAACAGTTTGGAGCTTTAAGCCAGACTTTCAAATAAATTTTTACAATGAAAAGACAGATTCAACGAAAACCTAGTAGTTCATATGCTGTAAGTTTGAGTTGTCTATAGAACAAATATATTTTAAGATAGTATATTCCTTTTGCCATCCATCTGGCACGATAATAGGTACCTAGAGGGCTGAAATCATCATTTTCACCCAGTGTGATTAGTGTCAGTTGGATGAGCTCCAAGTAATCTTTTCGTGGTTTATTTTTAACGGAGAGTTGATTCCTAAGGAATTCCCACGTTTTTTTCTTCTGCTTTAGCCATACACATTCACCAACTGTCAGCTCAAATTTGACTTCAATGTCAGAAACATTAATTGTACTGTATTGGGTAGTGTTAATAAGTTTTCAGTGTTCCTTGAAACGACAAAATATTCCAATCTGTGGTCCTGAAGACTGGAAAAACTGGTCAAATACTGCCGCCAAAATAATTTTAAGGGTATAATGCCTGCAGGCTAAGAAAAGTAAACGTTTATCATATGCCAGCTGAATGATAGTAATTGCACCGTTGTGAACACCAGTGTTTAAACTTGTTGTGTCAAAATAAAGACCTGCCAGCCAATCTGGAACATCTTTCTATTTTTTCAATACTTTAACAACTGAGTTTCCCATAAGCCCACCAGTATCCCCGGAAAGTTTAGGAATGTCCAATAGTTTTTCAACATTTAAACCTGATATAACAATTGGCATCCTGTCAGTCAGGTTTTTGTATGTGTCTTGTAGAATTTTAATGTCAAAATAGGTAATTAGGAGTATTTGGCACAAATATTTCTTGAATGTTTTAAGCTAAAGATTTTCTAATTGTTTTACGCGCTCTGTATACTGAGCTTGCAGATAAAGTCATACCTTTTATTTCAATCCCAACAGCTTTGAGGGCTGGCACAACAATGTGCATAATCTGTATCGATGTAATTTTTGTACAATCAAGACTAGCATTTTTGTACA
>NC_088923.1:39400000-39560000 GCF_038396675.1 Hydra vulgaris
ATATATATATATATATATATATATATATATATATATTTATATATATATATACATTTTCAGTAAGTCGGCATATTATAATATAATATGGTATTAAAAATAGTATTTATTATTATATTATATAATATAATGATGATTTACTGAAAATGTTTAACAAGAAAATAAAAATTATAATATTTTTAAAGTCTATTTCATAACTAAACCTATACTTTATTTTGTAACTTCACTTGTTTTTTTTTTCTTCTTTAAAATTAACAATTCTCACAATGCCTAGCAAGTTAAATAACTTACCTCTTATATATAGTATAATATTCACCAATATTGTTTTTCTCTCCTCAAATCCACAAAATCTTAATAATAATATTAAGAAAAAAGCTAAAATTATTTATTCATATCCATTTATTTAATCATAAAATATGAAAATTTACAATAATATTTTATAAACTCACATAAATAAGGTTAGGTGTCAATCATATAGTTAAAAACTAGTCAATGTAGTAAAAAAAACAAAACAAAAAACAATAAATAAAACATAGAATGAATTTAAAATAAGAAAAAAAAAAATTAAAAAGAAAAAAAAATGAAAAAAAAAAGAAAGAATAGAAAATAAAGCACTAATAAATAAAGATAGAATTAATAATTGCAATAATAATATAATAAAAATAATAATATTAATAATAATATGAATAAAAAAAACAAACAAATAGTAACTATATCATGCTAACTTTACTAAAAATTATAACTAATGATAAAAACTATGGTAAAAATAATTATAGTAAAGTTTATAACTATGGCAGAAATTATTAAAATAAGCATAACAATTCCAAAATTTAGGACAATAACCATAAAACTCTAACTCCAAGATATAAAAAACAAAGATCAATTAATGATAATAGTAATATTAGTAGAATTAAAAAAGACAGTATAAAATAAAAGTAATAATAGTTTTATAAATACAGTAATTTAAAAAAAGCAATAATAGTAAAAGATAAAATTAATATTTATTAAATACGCAAATAAAAATTTTATAATTTAGTTTTGATTGAAAAGAAGAATGTTGTTAATGAAAGGGTATTTAATTCAAATCTTTTTTTTTTATAAATGGTATTATTTGGTTCCAGTGAGAAATACATTGATGTTTTATAGAGCGCTTGCCATATTTAATAGTGTTGAAAAAGGAAGTGTGCAAGTTAAAATTTTTAGTACTTTACGTGTAATATTTGTGTGTGTCACTTGTTTTAATAAAAAAAATTATTGAAGGAATTTGGTAGTTTTTTTTTAAGAAAATCAAACACAAAGAGACAATTATAAAGCTTTACATGATCTTGAAATTTTAGAATTTTAAATTCAGAAAACCTATTTTCGATATTAGATTGTTAGGGAGAAAATGTTATAGTTCTTAAAGAAGTGCGTTGTAAACTGTTTATACGATGTAATAGAAAATTACCTTTTTGACCCCGAACAATGCAACAATAACTTAGATGTGAGGAGAGCAAGGGATAGTAAATTGATATTTTTAATTTACTTTGGATAATTGCCTAGGGTTTTCAAGTTGTATAATTTTTTAGCATTGCCAAAAAAAAATCATCTTATTATGAGTCTGATTATAGAGTTAAAGAAATTGTACGACAAGAAACAGCCTTTAAAGGTTGTTAACATAAATAGAAAGCACTCCAAAGAAGGAAATTTACTTGACTTCACATCATAATTGTCATCTTTTTTTTAATTCATCCAAAAACAGAAATAGGCCCACTATTCAAAAACAAGATAGAAAAAAAACCGCAGCACTTCCAGGTACTTCGCCTACTCTAAATAAACCATAATTTTCAACCAGTTTAATTAAATGAGAAAGTTTTTTAGAAGACCCTCCTCTTCCATACTCTGCTAGCAAATGCCAGAAATGTTCAAGGAGATGTCAAATAAACCTAGTTGTTTTTTTTTTTTTTTACACTTAGATTTATTGTTCACAGTTCTAATTCAATTTTTTGTTTTCAATTACTATTCAGTTATTGTGTTTTAATTACCTTATGTAAAATTTACAATAATATTTGCAGTAATATTTCAGTAGTTCTGTGTTTTTACTTACTGCCCTTACATTTTGTAACTTATAAAAAAATGAAAAGTTTAGCAATAATCAAATTAATCATACATATGAACATTTTTAATCATTTATTCATTTTTTTAGAGTTCAATATATCATGTTAATGAAAATGAAAAAACTAAAGAATAATCAAACACAGTTTATTAATACATTAGCATTTCTGACTGATAGTGGTGAACGTGATATGAGTGTTGGAGTGGAAGACATTCAGCCTATGTCACTAATAGAAAAGTTTAATATAAAGGAAGTAAAACTAAAATAAAACCAATAGTGATAAAGAGTTAATTGAAATTTTTGTATTGTTGCATGTAACCAAAACCTTTTTTAAATAACTCTGAGATTAAATATCTTTCTAAATAATTTATTTTTTCTATATTAATAATTCTATGCTGTTAACGTTACTATTCTAAGTTACCACAAACCAAGAAAGGCTTGTGGCATAAATTAGTCTTACCTTTTGAAAAATACAATTTTTCGATCCACCTCTTTAAGTAATTTTCTGTTTTTATTTTTATGGTGAATTTATTAGCATATTTTTAATGGAATGTTTTCACTGATCAAAATAAACTTTTATAACATTTCCAAATAGAAAATGGGTTTAAAGGCCTTTGAAGGAAATAATGTGTGGGCAACTGTAAGGCTTGAATTAAATGCAATGATGGTTTATAGTGTTCAAGATTTATTTTGTAAAGATGGAATATCTGAAAAAAGAGCTTTTCAAAAGACAATGCATTATTACTGCATGCTAGGTATGCAATTTCAATAGTAGATTTATTTAAATTATATAAATGATTTGAAAGTTGTATAAACATATTTAAAAATATACAATTTTATTTTGTAAAAAATTAAAGTTATTAATATATTTTTATACAAACGTTTATTATTCTTACTTTTAAAAGCGTTTCTGGATCCATTAAAAAGTTAGACGAAGTATATAAGTGATTTAATCTTGGTGACTCAAAAGAGCTGTTCGAAATAGAGCTAGAAGTTTGAATAAAAAGGCAAAAGAGCCTGATAATTAATATCTTAACTTATTTTTGCAAATAAATATTATTAGATTATTTAATTGTTGTTTTTTTTTTAAATTTTTTATTTTTCTCTGTAGCGAGAGAGCATTCTAACTTGATTAGTTATTAGTTAGCAATATTAATGGAAATTAGTATGACATAGTCATAAATCATGGAATGAAAACCCTTATTAAAAAAAACAACCTAAAAAAAGACGTCCCAAGGACGCCCCCAATGGGTAAGATTGTCCGAAGGACGTTCGTAAGACATCAGACGTGGTCTATAGGAAGTCTCATGTGACGTCCTAGTTGCGTTTATATTTCGTCCCTTTGGGACGGACGAAGAACATTTAAATTGGCACGTCTCTTGGACGTCTCTCCTTCATCCAATTGAGACGTTTACTGGTCAAAAACGGACAACTTCAGGACGTCTCATTGACATCTCTTTGCCCACTGGGGTTATACATTATTCTTTCGAGCAATTTAAAGATGGATATAAGACTATAATTAGAAATAATGGTGTCATTGCCAGTCTTAAAAACCGGCGTGGTTCGTGCAACTTTTAATTTTTCCGGTACAGTACCTGTTTAAAAGAAAGATTAAAGATGTGAAACAAAGACGATTCGATTATATCATAAACAGATTTTGAAACATTAACGTTAATTTTATCAATGTTGCACTTTTGTAAAAATCAACTTGAAATAAATTTTTTAAATTAAATTAAATTTCGTAGTTTTAAGATTATTAAAAGTGGTTCGCAATTCAATTAGTTTAAGATTAAGTTCATCTGTAACTTTATCGTAAGTTTTTAAATAAGACTCAAATGAAGTTGAATTCAGAGAAATTTTTGATGTTATATTTGGACCAGCATTAATGAAGAAACTGTTTATTTTTCACCAATAATTGATATCATAAATATTATTTTCATTAATTGTTACATTTTTGGCAGAGTGTTTCTCGCATTCATTAACTTCTTTAACTACATTCTAAGTTTTCTTTATGTTTCCATTGGCTTTTTTTAATACTTTGCAAAATCAAGCTTTTTAGAGTTTTTTGTCGAATATATTTTTATAGTTTTTATGAGTCATTTTATTTTTATAAGTTTTTTTTCAAGTATTTATCATAAAATTTTCGGTTTCTTTTTGAGGATTTTAGTAAACCGTTAGACATCCATGGAGTTAAAACTGTTTTTGTATTTACAATCTTTTTTTTTTTCAGGAAACGGTGTTTTTATATTGCTTGCAGAATAGACTTAGAAATAGTTGTTAGCATCGTTTGATTACAATACCAGATTCCAATCAACGTTATTTTACGGAGTTTTTATTGACCTGTCGCCTAACTTCGGTTGCTTCTGAAGGAATGCTGTTAACTGTAAAGTTAATAATAAATAAAAATGTTGGTAAATGATCCGATAAATCAGTTTTGATTCTACCTGTGTTAAGACAATTATTATGAAAGTTGTTAGTTATTATATTATCAAGAAGTGTAATAGAGTTTTTAGTCATTCTTGCTTGTTTATTGTTGGAATTAGGTTATTTTGAAGAAAAGCGTATATAAATATTTTAACAATATTATTGGAAGGAAGTGTTTTTAGGTCAATGTTTAAATACCCAACTAAAAAGACATAACCTCGCTTTTGTATCTACCCAATGTATCTACTTTGTTTTAAAAGGGACATTACATTAGTTGCTTCAATTAATTATTAAAATCATTTATGTTATAATAGAACCCTTTTATATTATGAGTATGTATTTCATATTAAATATGAAACAGCGGTATGGTATAACTAACTTGGTAAACTTATTACTTTCGGTATATACTTTTTATTGTATTAGTTATTTAGACACTCCAAGATGTCCTAATGGTTTTATCACTGAGTGCCGGGAAATAACATTTAACTAGAAAGTTCACACATCCTTCTATATCAATGATGTGTATATGGACAGAGCCGGCTTCGAACCACGAACTCTGAAACAATACACCATGGCTAAACAACAAACCTTCCTATCAAAATGAACTTGAACTAAAACATTCTTATTGAATTTGCTAAAGTTTTTCAAATGGTCTTTGATTCTCGCTGTTTCATCATGAATGACAATATCAGCTGCTCAAAATCCCATAAGTTTCATAGCAGGATAAATATCCGTAAATCAGAATGAGTGGCATTATAAAAATTATACTACTATACAATAATAATATAGTCTACTAAACCTAAACGGTACAATAGCATTATATAATGCAGTAGTAATATAATCTACTGAGGCTAAAGGTGGTGGTGTCTTACCATCTTCAGGTACCTCTGGAAAATTTGTGATGAATGCTTTGCACATTTTTAATACAACATAAACAACTTTGTCAAGTATTTTATGTGTTATACAAATGGATTCAATATGTTCTGCTATGTTATCTCTAGTATGAGCACCTAAGTAGCTATCGCATGCCAATGATAATCATGTGTGTAATGCGCTGTTACAGCAAGGTAACTATTTTCTATCTGATCAAATATCAATTTTTCGGAAAATCCTATCTGAAATAAATTTTCCTTTAGGTTGTTTGTTCTTTGCATCCAAGTATATTTTCTCCAAATAGGTTTTCACGGTAAAACAGCTAATAGTTGAACACTGAAGATCATGAAACATCATTGTATTGCTTAAAATGTTCACTCTCTACAATAGACATAGATCTCTAGATATAGAGTAGCCAAATGTTGTTGTAGAACTCTCTCTCTCAAAGCAACTACAAATAATATATTCGATGTCATTATCATTGTTATGTAATAATCCTTTATCCTCAACACTAAGCTTTATAAGCAAAGCTTAAAGCTTTATGCAAAATCATAGAGTTAGGAGATCAGATGTAGTGCGACATTGCACACTGTTAAGAGTGCAGTGTCATATCTGAACTCCTGTAAGAGAAGCTCAGATGTAGTGCAACACTGCGCTCTTAAATACTGTTATGAGATGTCAAACTAGACTACTAGTCTATTAAATCTAGAGGATTACCACGGGGAACGAGCGGACTTGCGGTTAATTATAATAAATAAAAGTAATTAGTTAATAATAGTAAATAACCTAACCAGCTAGAAAGTATGATATCTTACAATAGCTATTGTTGCATCCGCAGGTCTGAACTAATATTTGATATTTTCTCGATCCATTTCAAATGGCTAATAAAGCTGCTTGCAGTCGCAACTCCATTGGTAATTAAAGCTGGATAAAATGTACATTGTGAGTATTTTAAGCACGCATAGCTTTAAGCTAACTTTTCACTTTACAAATTGCCTAAATTGGTAGAAAACACACTTTAATCCAGTGCTTAGAATTAGCACAGGTGTTGCCACAATACAATTATGGAGTAAAATTACAATGCACGGTGGTAAAAATACAATGCATTTTCTTCAATCTACGGATTTCTTCTAAAAAACAGCTGGCTGTCGATAATTCAGGTTTAAATTTAGTTATATAAATTATCTAAAATATTCCAGTCGTTTACATCAATAGTAGTGTTTTTTGTTTAAAGATATAGTTACTAGCAGTTTTGGTTAAACATTTATACCATTTACAACATACCAGATTTCAAAATGGTATCTTTCCAAATAGAAAAAATTGATAAGTAATCAAGACATTTTAGCAATCATAGTTGCAAAATGAAATGAAACTTCCGAAAGACATCAATGGAGAATAATAGAATCAATCGGAACTGAAATGGGCTCAGACATTAAACAACATGTTGGCAAACGTCTGCTTTTAGTTGGATCAATTTTGATGGCTATTTAAAAGAAATGTGAACTGTAATGCTCTTCAATATGACAAGAAGCCATTTACTAGAAGATATACTGCTGAAGGTTTTGATGTTGATACCCCTGTAATAACTTGTCAACAAAGAGTTTAATAATATCTAAATGGTGATAAAAAATTATTTATAATATAAATAAAAGGTTAAAAAAATATAAATATTTTTTAACTTTTTAGTAGCATTATTTGGCATAAAATAAATATTGATATAAAAACAGCTGCTTCAGTTTTTTTATATATGAATGTGGATATTGAGGTTAATATTTTTATGCGAGAGTAGTTCTTTCTGTTTATTTTAATGATTAATAAATAAGTTTAAATTTAATAGAAATTAAATAAAAATATACTTAAACAAATCTTCAAGAATTAACTGCGTTCATTTTTGCATTTTTTTTTTCTCCTAAGCTGGTTAGACCATCTAATATTCTAGTATGTTTTTGTTAAAATTTGTGGCAATCAAAACAACCGTTTTTACGAAGCTCCATTCAATTCAGGTTACTCATTGTGCTTTAGTTATCTTGTTTCATTTGTTCTTACTTCCTTAAACAAAGAATAAAAGAAGTTTAAAAAAAATATCAACACAAGTTGAAATTCAGTTTGAAAGTTTAAAATAAGTTCACAATAGATACCAGCTAAGAAATAAACTGAAAGCTTGTTTGCAAGTTTATAATAGGTTTTAAAAAACAGATTATACTACTTTTTTGAATCTGTGAGTAGTTATTTTTATAAAAAATAAAACCTAATAATAAATTTTAAAATAAAAATAAAAAGATTTCAGTTCATTTCTTAACTGGTATATCATTAATATATGCGAATATTAGTTATAACTTTGTTGTATTAACTTTTTATAGTGTGATTACAGATGCATAATAATAACAATTTTGCTACATAATTCCAGGCTTCATTATAAATAAAATATCTGTCAGATATCTTGTATATACTGTCAGATATTTTTCTGAAACCAGAAACTTGATCCAAACTAGATATAATAGTTCAGAGCAGTGACAGCATGCTTGTCTGTAAAAGGTTTACGAGGTCAAAAGGCAGAACTATACATTGATGGTATCAGAATATAATAGGTAAAAATGGTAAAAATATTGTTTGTAGCTAGACTGCATTAGTTGATACTATCCCAGCAAGTACATCAACGTTGAAACAACGTTGAAAAGCGTTGGTTTTTTTTGTTTTTTTATTAGCAACGCTTGGTTTTAACTTGCGTTTCCATTTTTGATTAAAATGGAAACGCAAGTCTACGTTAAAACCACACGTTAGATCAACGTTGAAAACAAACCAAAAAATTAACATTAGGTTTACGTTGATCTAGCGTTGATTCAACGAACTTATATACGAGTAAAATTTTATAAAGAAACAATAATTCTTAATAAATTTAAAACAGTTATCATAGTACAATATCTTATGCTATTGTACTCTACATCTGAGTCACGGTTGTAACAGCTTTCACTTATTATTATTATCAATAGTTAATTTTATACTATATTATTAAGTATAATTATATTTTTACACATAATCTGCCCCTGTACCATTTTGTTAACGCAGGAAACTAAATTATAATTGAAAGCAAATAAAACCAAAAAAAAATTAAAACATTTTTAAAACAAAAATTATACAAAATTAAAATAGTTTTTAAAACAATCTATAAACCATGCCATCTTTATCTTCATTATCAATATCAAATTCATTTGTATCTTTATCGCCTTCTGTCATAAGACTCTTATTTTGATTTGGTGCACGTCACCAACCAATCGATATGATTATGGCAAACTTCAACCAGTCTGCAATATATCTTCGTGCATTGTGTTTTTTTATTTTAAAAATTTTTTTATTTTAGTCACAAAAAAGTTAAATAACAAAAGTAATTATATAAATAATACTTCAATATATAAAGATATAGTCATAACAGTAAAAGTAAATTTTTATATCGAAAAAAACAAAATACCATAAATATAGAACATATTTATCCAAAGTTTAAAAATAAAATTATTGAAATCCTCCAGTCAGATTTTTAGAAAATTGATTTCAAGTACATAAACAAAGCTAAGATTCATACTAAAAAAAGTGATTACTATAAATAAAGTTTACATACGAAAGATCCTTTTAACCCTTTTTTGTACATACTTTTGTGAAATTTTTTTGAATTAATATATTGATCAACGTTAAAAATAAGGCTACATTATTGAGTTTTTAGAAATCAATTAACAAAAGAAGGGCAGCCATATAAAATAATCTCTGTTGTTAAGAAACGTAGCCATTATAAAAATTTAAAGTTTTTCATATTTTCTTACGCATTTATTAACCTCAAACTTTTTGTTTTAATTCGTTAATTTATCAAAAATTGTTTGTCTATGGCATAGTATTGTTTGCAGTTCCTTAAATTTATGCAACAACTGGAATTGATGTATAGATCTGAACTTTTCAATCTGATCTTTTACCTAGCAACTTATCACATCATTATTTTTGTAATTTAACTTTTAAGTTTATTTTTTCGAAATCTTTAAAATAGTGTTCGACCAACCGTAAACATTACTTTACTTAAAATATCATAGTTTGGCGTAAAAATATTTAATCTTCTTTCTTTGAGATAGAGAATAAAATATCTAGTTGAACAAAATATTTTTTATGGTACAATATCAGCATTTCTTGGTACGGTAAAAAACAAAACATTGACGCTATTTTTTTTTACGGTAAATAAAAGAAAAAATATTCAGTAGAAGAAAAAAATTTTCAACAGTATTGTTTCTAAATGCAAAAGATGTACTTGTAGCTTTACTACACTTAAAAGACTAAAGATTCATGAGGTTCAATACAAGATCTTTGTTTTACAATTAACAATTACAATTAACCAAGTAAACAATGAAGTTAACAATGGTTTAATAATAGCAATGAAAACAAAGTGAAAATCAATACGATATTAAACTGCGATGAGATATCTGTTGAACATTATTCGACCAACATACCCTACTTGATCAAAAAAGTGTTTGTGAATCTATTTGTGAAGTGTTTGTCAAGATGACAATCTATGGCTCACTTTTCAAAAGAAAAGGTGGTAAAATGTTTATAGAAGAATTGGTCTTTTGACTAAAACAGTTTAATAATCAAACAAAATTGAAAGTTTTTATAGCATTAGCATTTCATTGCCATGAAATGCTAATGCTATAAAAATTTCTTAACACGGTCCAAAGCCAATAAGACATGCAGAATGTTTAGTGAGACAAATTGCGTTATGGATGAATAGGAACTTTAGTGAACTGATGCGGGAAATTAAATATATTCAGAGCAAAATTAACACCAAAAAAGAAAAGGACATTTGAGTATATCTCAAGGATATTCGCAAAACTAATGATGGAAAGTAAAGTTGTTGCTGCATTTAAGGTTATAGTTAGAGAGTCATCAGGCATTTTACAGTACTCGGAAAAAGTGTTGTTTTACGTAAGAGTCGTATTGTAAAACGAGTTCAATTTTTTATAATTAATGAGTATATAAAAAAATGCAATGAACACAAAGAAGAGATCGTATATCTTAGCTAGTAGTAAAAGAGTTGCTCGAGTCCGTTGTTGTTTGATAGGTTAACTCAAGAGAGCGAGGCTTCAATAAGTACGCTATTTATACATATTCCCAAGGGGGACATTAATTGTTTTATATAAGCAGCCAATCCAAACGATTTACGTTTATGACAATTTGATTAGCGCAACACTCCCGCCACCAACAGTAGTGACGAATAGCTGAATGTTATTTTCATTCACAAACGTAGTTTCAACAACAAAAAACTTTTTTTCTTCAAGTAAACACAATTTATTAACTGGACGATTTAAATACATAATTTTTCCAGCGGAAACACATCGTACATTTGCTGCACGCACTTGTCCGTCCGTTGACGGTAAAAGTTTTTCAATAGTACTTAACTTCCATAATCCTCGAACCAAATTCGAATCTTAGGTTATCATTACATCGCCTTTATTTATAATATTTTTACTTCCACTTTTATTATAACTTTTATGAAGCTCGCGGAGCTCTGTTAAATATTCACTGCACCATCTGTTCCAAAAATGTTCTAAAATAGAGTTTTTATATACAACGCGCTTTTTTATGTCCATATTTATATAACTGTTTTTTATTAATAATGTTTCTGAGCTTATTCTCTTGCCAAATGCGAGATAATTAGGAGATAATAATTCGTTTCCCGGTTCTTCATACGAAAATGTTAATGGACGATTATTCGTAACGACTTCGATTTCGCAAGAATTGTGAGTACTTCTTCGTAAGATAATCTTGCAGTTTTCGATATTTTCCTGAGAATTCTCTTTACTGAACGTACCATACGTTTAAAGAATCCTCCCCACCACGGAGCAGCTGCAACATTGAATTGTCATAAAATGCCTTTTTAGGATGCAAATTGTTGTGTTTAATCGTAATTTCGTAGGGTGCGCCAAATTTGCTAATGAGTCTTCGCAACCCTCGAACACTCGCCAAAGCTGAACAGCCAGGAACTAAACCTAAATGTATAAAACGTGTACTAGCACAAGAAGCTAAAAGTGTCCAACACTTTAATATTTCTCCTTCAGAATAATTTTTTGATCTTGTGACTTTTATTTTTCATTTAAATATGTTGTTATTGAAAACTTATGCTATTTTAATATCTTATTATAAGTTTTATAATATCTTTGTAGAAATATATATATATATATATATATATATATATATATATATATATATATATATATATATATATATATATATATATATATACTTTTATGTTTAAAGTTTTTAAATTGTAATATTAACTGACGGCTACAATGTTAACGGGGCTCGGTGATAAGGCAGTATGTCTTCTTCTTGCTCGGGCCATTTATTATATATGTAAACGATTTTTCTCATTGTAATTAGTATAAATACGGCAAAATAAAAAAAAATACAAAAAAAATATATATATATATATTTTTCACAAATAATGGTTCACAGTAATCGATTCCTGTGTACTGTAATCGATTAGTAATCGATTACTGTGTATGTAAAAACATAAACATCGTTTACTCTACTTAAAGGTAACGGAGGAACATCAGGATAACTATAAGTTTTGCCTTCGTACCTTCAACACAAAAAACATTTTTAATTAATTTTTGAATTAAATTTCTAATTTTTGGAATCCAAAATTCCATTCTTAATTGGCTTAAGGTTTCTTTTACGCCGTTGTGCTTAACACTTTCATGACAACGTAAAATAATTAATTCAGTTAAAAGACTTTCTTTTGGAAGAAATATTAGAAATTTAATACTGTAACTAATTGGAGTATTTTCAAATCGCTCCCTACATCTTATTATTCCTTCGTTACTTTATTGATTTTCGTTTCAAATAGTGGACTCGGAGACGAATGTAAACGCTCTAGTACACTACTGGCACATTAAAAAAAGATTTTCTTACGCATGTGTACCTAAACATTACGCTTTTTTTAATATCTAAACGACCGTGAACGAAAGGGTTAGAAATAATGTTATAAACGGAGGAAGGAGGGAGAAAGAAGGAGAGGTGTCTTAAAAACGGGATGGTCAGAATTTTAAAAAAACTGTAAGTTTCTAACAAGAATTTGTAATTATTATATTTATTCTATACATGCATTTATAAATAAAAAAAAATTTATAAAATCATTATTAAAAACTAACAAAAATTTTAGTTTAATACAAAAGTGAAAAAAAAAAAGAGTATATATATACATACATAAATATATATATATATATATATATATATATATATATATATATATATATATATATATATATATATATATATATATATATTTATTTATTTATTTATTTATCTATTTATTGCAAACAGCGTAAATATATTACAATAACACAATATTATTGGTACATAGAAGAAGAAGTAGACACTCTCACTGACACCTTTTTTTTATTCTTTTTATTTTTATTTTCACCTTGTGAAAGTCGTTCATGACCAACATATATTTTTGGCAGTATTAAACAAACTGCATAAATTAAAGCAAAAATGCTAAGAGTAAACGTCATCACTATTGCTTTTAACTCTTCTTTTACAAAATTAAAAGTCAGTAGGTATGCAATCATGACTACTAATAAAGCAATGCACGTAAAACTAACAAATTTCGGCTCGTAAAAGTGGTGCTCCAGGTTACGTTCACGAAACGCACAACAAGTTGCCAAAATAAGTATAATTAACGGAATAAAGTTTGAAATCAAGTTTGGCACATTAAAACTTACAGCGCAAATTTTTCGAATAAAGTAACCATTTGAAACATCATTACTCTGCTTGTTGTTAAAAATAAGTATAAAAACCGGAATCATTTCTACAAGCAGCATTAGTACAATGGAAAAAATTTGTAATGTCAATAGTCGGCACTTGAACGTACTTGTAGCTTTTTTGTTTAAGTACTCAGCTGCCATTTTTGTTTTGATTAACAATGTAGAGGAATAAGTCATGAGTAACAAAAAGAATACCACGTTTCGTGAGCTGCACATATTATTAGTTGGCTCAAAAACATTCATGTATCCAAATAAAAAACTACAAAATGGCAAACTGCTGGTCAAAAGCTGTAAAAATAGTCTATCTTCATTTAGTAAATATCGAAATTTATAAAGATAAATTCCAAAAATTATTATTAAAACTAGGCCAATACTACTAACGACTATAACAGCGATTCCTTCATGATCGTTGTAACTCAACCAAGTTGTGTTAGTTTTAATACAGTTAATATTATTTTCCGTATGATATCCATCTGTGCAGTTGGAGCAAACAGAATCTGTTGTTAAATTAGCATAGTTATAAAAACCTTTGCATTTTTCACAAATCCAGCAACAAGAGTTTGCTAACATTTGGGTCACATGACCTTCTTCACAATCTTCCTTACATTTTGAACGAGGTGTTTTTTTTAACGTGTCGTTTTTAAACCAATATGGCCACTTTATATCATCAACTGTAATTTTAAAAATAGAGCTATTTGTAACATTAGTTTCATTGGTCCAATTGCCTATATTAATAAAATTCAAAGTTCTATTTTTTTCGTTATACTGCAAGTTTTCGATCGTGTAAAGAGCAGGTATTGGATCGTTTGAGTTATTGAATGTGATTAAGTTGCCATTGTAACCAAAATTAGGAATACTTTTAATAATGTTAGTTAATTTTTCATAATCAATTGCTGCATTTAAACGACTTTTATCGTAGCAGTTCTTATCATAATATTGAATACCCTTTGCTAACACTGTTACGGCATCGACCCAGTTAGAAGTCACTTCTGATTCAGACACCTTTGACATTATATGGGAGACTGAAACAGAACAATTATCTCCAAATAAAATTGATTCGTTGATTGAAATTTTGTTTGGTTTACAACTAAACTCATTCATTAGATAATTCTGCAGCCACACGTCACATAAGTAATTTGTTTTTATCTCGTTGTTGATATAATCATTTAGGCCAGAAATTTTTGCAAACTTTAATGATACTGATAACAGACCGTGCATTTGGTTTATTGGTACATCATGCTTGTAACTTTTATTTTGTGCTTCGTTGTACCATGCTTCGCTGGTTAACCACATGCGAGATATATTCTCCTTATGCGCTCTTTTTAAAACATACTCTCCTAACTGTTTAAAATAACAAAACATCACAACAACTGTGGCATTCGGTGCCACTTTAATTTTATCAATAGTCTTGTTTATTTCATCATTAAATTCTTCAGCTGGATAAGTAACAAAACTTGTATTAACAATACAGATATTTTTTGATTTTGCTTCAATTTCAAGGTCAGCAAGTGCTAGTTTGCCATAAGGGTCATTAGAACCAACTGCAAAAATATAACTCCAATTAAGTTTTATCATAATGTCTAGCATTACTTGAACCTGCATACTATCTGACGGAATAACTCGAATAAATGATGTGTACATTTTGGTGTCACTAAGCAGACGACTTGAAGCCCATGGGCTTAAAATAGGAATTTTTTGTTGTGACATTAAAGTTGCTAATGGGATAGTTGTGGAACTCATATCCGTTCCTAAAATAGCAGTAGGTGGTTGCATAAAGTCTTCATTAGCGCCGCACTGTGTAAATTTGTCATAACAAACTGATGCTGTTTCAGTTAAGGATACAACTTTAATTCCACTAGTCATTGTCATTGATAAATCACCACAATTATCATCAAACTGAAGACCAATCTTTACTGATTGCGTTTCGTTGTTAGCTATGTCAATAGCTTGTTTAATTGCGTAAATTGTAAGTAATCCATTTAGGCTTACCTTGCCACATTTGCTGTCTGGGTCGGAGAATGCTGAAATTACCTTTATTGTATAGTTTCCTTTTATGACGCTAGAAAGTCGAGTAAAATTATTCAATGTATCTACTTTTTTTACACCAGATGCTTCTTTACACTGTAGTGAAGCAGCGCTTGTAAATAAAAAGATCAAGCAAAAAAACGAAACCATTCTGAAAGCTTGCAACTTAGTTAGTAACGGTATTGTTTATTTTTAATCAAAATGTTCAGTATTCTTACATTTATGAAACAATTTTAAATTAAAATTATTTGCAAATACTTTTATCTATTAATTGTAAAAATTGTTTTCTGTCTGTATTTCTAATGTTCAATTATAAAATTATTTATTAAAGTTTTTTAATATAGCATAACATCCCCAATTATGAATGCTTATTTGAATATAATCAATGCTTTTGCAAATTAAAGAAATCCATTTTTGATATTAATACGTTTTTTGTATTAACAGACTTCAAAGATTAAATCATTTCTATAGAGAAGCTTTTTTAAAGTTTAAGTATTATTTTGATTATATTGCATACATACGCTGTGGTGTCGTTTAGGTCAGTACCCAGTGCGGTAACTTTTGGTATTACCCTACTAGACTTTTTTTTAACAAGGCAGTTAAGTAAAGAAATAGAAAAGTTATAAATAGAGAATTTCGAAAAATCAAAACCTGAAAACTTTTGGTTTGGACAATCGAAAAACTAAATTTACACGAGCATGAGCAGTTCTATCGTATTTAAAGTATTTTTATTTCGGTGTCACCCCTCTGCTTCAGGTTGTGATGGTTTAACCCGGTGCGGCCCGTACCCCACTAGTAATGCCACTGTATATATGTTTTTTTATTTTCTTTATCCCACAAAGTTATTTTAAAATTAAAGTATTGTTTTTAGTACATTGCTTTCATATATGTATTGTTTCTTGTATGTAATATATATAATAGGGTAAGTCAAATTTATCAAATTGTGGATATGGGAGCGCGCGCAATATATTTTATGCAAGACCGTCTCGAAGTGACAAATTTAAAAAATGTCCTCGGTAATTGACATTTACTAACTAATCTTCAAAGCTCTCCAACTCAAATGCTAAATGTGTTTAATCAAATGCACATAAAATCTTTAGGGGGATCGGAGGAAGTGGGACACCTCTTACACCCCCTTTGGAAAGGGATTTTTTTGGAAAAAGTGTGCAAAATGTCAGTTTTAATAAAAACTTATCAAAATTGCACTTTTCTGCTTTTTTATCAATGAGAATTCAATCATCAAAAACAATTAGACATAATATAGACATAATAAATCATAATTTTTGGTGTTACTTTTTTTTAGGGCCATAGAAACACGGTAGTCGTAGCCGAAAAATATTCTACTATTGCGGATTTTTTTGATAAAAAAATCGTTGGTAAAATAATCTTTTGTTACTTTCATCGTACGTAAAGCAACTAATATAAAATAACGTGAATCAGATAACATGGTCATTAATGTTTGTGTACGTTGTGTGTATCCCCCGGTCCCGCATTTTATTAAAATTCATAAAAATTGACTGACAATATATTTGAGGTTGTGTGGACATAGATACACAGTAATATATACCTTTTTCAGTTTTTGTTGAAACTATGGATTTACTTTACTTTTATTGAAAAACATAGTATAACTGTTGTATTATCATATATGTCCAGAAATATATGCCCAGAAAGCTAGGACACTTTTTAAACTACAGTTGCTAAAATGGCAGTTCTTCTCCAAGAAAGGATTAGTCTAACTCTCACTGATGGTAAGCTTTCAGGCAATAAGTTCCAATATCTTGAAGATAAGTATCACATTTTTCTCTTTCTAGTCAATGTAGATTGTAGGTCCAAAAACATCTGCTGCAACTATGATTACCGCAAGATCAAGAAGCACAAATCCTAGCTTTCTACTATATGTATGTATGCTTACATACATACATACATACATACATACATACATACATACATACATACATACATACATACATACATACATACATACATACATACATACATACATACATACATACATACATACATACATACATACATACATACATACATACATACATACATACATACATACATACATACATACATACATACATACATACATACATACATACATACATACATACATACATACATACATACATACATACATACATACATACATACATACATACATACATATATATATACATACATACATACATACTTACATACTTACATACTTACATATATACATACATACATACATACATGATTAGTTCTTCGAGGAACAAAGTATATATTTATTATCGGCAATCGGTGTTGTTGTTAGATAGCTTTTTAACTCCACCTTTATCTTCGTTATCAAGGAGTCCTTCCTTCCGGGTAATTAAACACTTTTGAAAAATTTTGAACCTTCAAGCTTTCACAAGACCTTCTTACGTATCCAGTTGTTTTGTGTAATTGTGTATTGTGTGTCGTCAATAAAATATTGTGATGTGATGGAGGAAGGGCTGTTCCTAAGGTTGGCCTTTCACATGTCGAACACAGCTTCTTTTGAGGTTATCTTGCTCCTATTGTAACTTTGCCCAATGCAATGCACTGTTGATCCTTTGTTACGTGGATTCAATATGTTTGCATATTCGTATTCTAAAACTGTAGCTCCATATTCGAGAAAACTGTCATTCATTTTTAATAAGTAATAATTAGCAATCTCTTTCATTACGGGATTGAGTGGATCATATGAATGATATGCAGTTTATCTTCCAGATAAAAGAGATTTGGAATGATATGGACTATAGCATTGGCTCATGGATTTAAGCTTAGTAAGCTTAGAGAATTTTTCAAATTTTTTGAATAGTTTAATCATTGTCCACAATTATTTAATCTCCACTTTACAAGGTATTTTATTAAACTATTTTTGTAAAACACTTTTTCTGCTTCAATTTTAATGACAAGCAGTTGCTTATTGATTGGTTGTAAATGGTGGAGCTTACTGTTCTATCTGGTTGAGCAACTTTTAACTAGTTTTTTAATAGTAATACCAAGAATTTTTAATGCTTCGGCAATTAGTAAATTCTTTGACTTTTATTGAAGAAGGCAATCAGTCTTTATTAATAAGTGTCTTGTTAAATATGTCTTGTTAAGGAATTTAAGTAAACAATTTACAAATAACAATATATGAAACGATCTATTTAATTTAATCATTTGCAAAAAATAGACAATTTATGACTTTTTTTTAAAGCATTTTTCTAATTTGGCCCACCAATTATTTTAAAATTTAGAATTTGGCCCTCCTAAGTAAGTCTTTGGGTACCCCTGCATTAGACAACTTATTTACTTTTTCTCGTATGTAAAGGCATTATAACAAACATAATTACAAATCTAAAAACTAATGTAATTAACCACTTATATAATATTTTTTTATATAACACATCGTTAATCGTTAAGATACATTTTTGTTCGATCAACCGTGTTCGATGCATTGAACAACTCATTGCGTTCGATGTATTGATGTTTGATATATTGAGGGTATGTTCGAAGTATTGATAACACGATGAGTTGTTCAATGCATCGAACACGGTTAATCGATGCATCGTAAAACGATACTTTGTCGCTCCCTACTTTTTTGTGTGCGAAATATATTGATTGATTAATTGATTGAATTTTCGTTGCATTGTTAAAAATTATAACAATACATGTTTATTAAAAGTTTATATTTATAATATTTCATATTAATAATATTAGATAATAATACGATATTGTTGTTTAATATATATTTTATAGCAATATTATGTAAATTTATAAAGTGTTTTTAAATTTTATTTGAATATTTCTTGAATATTTTAAATTTCTTCTTTGTTTTTTGGGGTTTTTTTTATATAGAAACAAAAATCTAAAAAATCATCTTGCAGTTTTAGAAAAAGAACAAACTAAAAGTAGTTTGAAAAAATAGATCTTGATTGCAAAAGAGAGAAATAGTTTAAATCAGAAATTCAAGCTATAAGGGCAATTTTTATCCTAAATAAGGACATTAGAAAGAGAAAATGTTATTGTTGTTGGACTGCCAAACTCAAAGAAGATTGATATTCAAACCATAAAGAATACAAATCCAAATTGCTTAATGATCTATTTAGTGGAATAAGCATAGATAAAAATATAATCAAAAGAGTTCTTCGTTTCAAACCCTGTGATGATGCATTTTTTGAACCCTGTAATAATAAATGTTTCAAACCCAGTAATGGTGCATTAGGCAGCCCTGTTTTAGTAGAATTAACTAACAACGTAAACAGAGTAGTAATTTTGAAAGCTGCCAAAAAGCTTAAGACTTTTTCGCTTTTTAAAGTAACCTTTTAAAAATTTTATGTCTACTTTTTGAAAATTGAATAAATTTCTAAAAATATACATTAATGTATACGTTTTGAAGGTATAATTTTGGACAAAATGTATATTTTTGTAATGTAAATTTGTTCACTTAGGATCTGACAACCAATTGATAATCAAAGAGCGTTTTCTAAAGGTAGAAAATCTGGAGAAAAAGGAAGGTTCTGACATTGCAAAGCTGATTATAGACGTTTTGGATCAAAGCCGTATTGATTTAAAGAACTTTTGGGGCCAGAGCTATGATAATGGGGCTAATATTTCAAGTGTATACAAAGAAGTGCAGGTCATTATTCTTGAGAAAAATCCCCAGCTTTGTTCATGCTTTGCAGTGCGCATAGTCTCAATCTAGCTGGCGTTCGTTTGCAAAATCCTCTATTGTAGTCAAGAACTGTTTTGGCAACATCCAATCGTTCTATAACCTTTTTAGTTGTTGCCCCATGTGCTGAAAACTTTTTACTGAAACAAATAGGCTGTCCCTTCACC
This sequence comes from Hydra vulgaris, assembly GCF_038396675.1. Lineage (NCBI taxonomy): Eukaryota > Metazoa > Cnidaria > Hydrozoa > Anthoathecata > Hydridae > Hydra > Hydra vulgaris. Next base: position 39,420,053 of record NC_088923.1, read on the forward strand.
GAAAGTCCCAAGCAAGATGCAGTGCGCGCATATAGGCTGTCCAACCATTGTCAAAACGACCAAAAGAAATATTGAAGTCCTTGAAACTTTGTGAAGAACATGATTTAGAAGATCATCAACTGACTTTAGTTAAGGCACTCAAAAAGTAGATTCAATCATTTGAATTTATTTCTTGACTTCTTTCTGGTTCAAGGCTCTCCTATGTATCAACGATATCTGCCTCTTTCTTCAATCAAAAAGCATTTCTTTGGATGACAAGACAAAGTTTTTAAAGATTCTAATTGATGATCTTGACCAACTGCGTTCTTTTTTGCCCTAAATCCTCCAAGAAGCAAAACTGGTTGCATCTGGGTTAGCTTTGTTTGGGTTTCAAAATAATTTTTTTAAGTAGAGGACCAGGAAAAGGAAAATACTTCACGGCATGTTGATGAATACAGCCCACTTCCACAAAGCCGAATCAAAGGGTTCTGAGGCGAACGTATTTAATGTTGCTCTTGACACGCTGCTCTAGCAGATAAGATACAGAATGGATACAGCTCAAAAGACAACGGATATTTTTTCGTTCATATGGTGTTTTCCATCTTCTAGTGGTGAAGTAAAACTTAGTCAGAAAGAAAAATGCTAAGTCCTGGGAAATCTTTACGTAAATGATGTAAAAGAAGAGGAGTTGTTTGAAGAAATCCGTCATCTAGATATTCTAAAGCAAGCAAATACTTTTGGACAAATAAAATCTCTTTCGTCTTTGAAGTTTCTCATCAGAATCTTTCAATCTGCATTTTGCTTCGCATTTTTAATACAATTCTGGTTTCATCAGCCGAAGAAGGGCGTTATTGCAGTAAGCTTGCTCTTATCAAATCCAAATTGCGATCAACGATCACTGAAGAGTGCCTTTACTAACTTTATGGTGATTCTAATTAAAAACGACCTTGCCAAGACTTTATCGTACGAAAATGTCATCTCTAGTTTTGCAAAGAAAGCCCGCAAAGTGAAACTAGTGTGATCTGACTAGTCTTCATAATAACATTTTATTGATGAAATATATAATTCCATTCATTTTATATTGCATCTGTATTTTCGTTTTATCATATATAACGAAGTTCAAATATAGAGTGTTTATGTGCAGCGATAATTAATACAAAAATAATTATTGTTTTCATTAAATTCTAATGTGATAGCAGACATACGGACGATAAACATTTCTAAACTCTTAAAAAACTTCTTGATGAAATACAATTTATGACAGGTAACTTTTGTCAATTAATTAACAAGTTTTAGCACAAATACAACAAGGCGTAAAAAACACCAAATCATGGCTGGAGATCCGAAACACGCGAACTTATTCCTGGCCATTACGTTTTATGAAGTAAAAGTAGTAACAATATTTTAAAATTTTATATAAAAAACAAAATAAATTTATTGTCGCGAGTTTAAAAAATAATTTCTGCATAAATTTTTACTTTTGTATAACTAATTCTCTATTTAACAACTAAACAAACATTTGAAAAAATTTGAAAACATTCAAGTCTTGTCAAGCGTTTCAAAAAAATGCTTCACAACACTTTAATGTTTTCAAATAGGGTACCGTTGCGGTTCTAAAAATAGATTTGATAAACTTTTTGCAAAGCTTTCTGGGATCGAAATGTGGTCATTTCTGGGATCGAACAAATGTGGGGCCCAGTGCAGGATAACCTTGTGAGGCCTTAACATTATTATAGTATATATATGTACACATATATGATTTTCAAAAAGTTATAAAAACCCTTTTAAATGTGTATTCGCTATGTTGATATTTTTCAAATTGGAATGTTCAAAAATCTTGTTTATGATATTTACTTCTTTCAGTATGGCATACCAAAGTATCTTAATTATCTTAAATAGTACTTAATATAAATTCAAAAGAACAAAGTTTATTTCCAATTGCTTTGATTTTCGTTCTTATTTTTACGTCTCTGGTATGTTCAAGTAGGTGTTTTAAAGCTAGAGAAAATTGTGATATTTGAAATCTTACAGATTTTACGCTTTTCAGACGGCATTCCCATCATGTTTCTGAAAATGGTTTTGGAGTAAGTTGCTTGACATAAACTTTCAATATATTCCAGCCTTGCACAGAGTATTCAAAAATGTTTTACAGCCTTTGTAAAGGGTCCATCTATCTTAGCAATTTCATGTTTTCCAAAAAATGAAATTGCTAAGGTAGATGATTTGCAATATCTCCAAGAACCAAATTTAAATTATGATTCCCGCAGGGCATATATATTGTATTTGAATTTTTTTGCAAAATAAGTGCTTGCACACCTTTATAAATAGCTTTCCATTTTCGTAGATAATCCTTTTCCAGTTGAATCGTTTCCTAGTTCATAACCAATAAATTATTCTTTTATACTCACATCTTCAAAGTTATCTACATGTAGATATCTTAAAACAGCATATAATTGTTCTATATGGCTTAAATCTGGAATGCGATCTATTACAACTGTGAAATACTTGGCGTGCTTAACTTTTTTTATTATTTCACTTTTAACTTTTTTAGCTAAATTACAAATCAGCTTGTATTCTATGAGATAAATAGGAACGTGGTGCTGTGTTACGTTTTTAATCATTTTTTCATGTTCTATATCAATACTTTTTGCAAGTTTAAAATTATTTTCTAGCTGTAACAATTTGTACATGGCTTGTAAATGGTGTTTTTTTTTTGTTTTTATTTTTATTTTATTTTATTTTATTTTGCGGTTTACATAAACTAAAACTCCTTTCACAAAAAATAAAATATAATTACAAATGTATAAATAATAAACAGACAGGGGCTCAAAGAAGATATGGATGGCAAAATACCAACCTAATCTTTTCATAGAGCCACTACAGCTCATAACAATAATAGTAAAATATGGTTAATAAATCAAGTAGAAAATTTAGGAAAAAAAAATAGGAAAAAAGAAGATAAAATATTTAAGAACAAAAATAGAGAAAAAAGAAAATGTATCAATTAAAAGTACAAACACCCTCAATTAGTCAAAAAAGAAGTTATAATATTTAAAAATACATATAGAATATATAAAGAATTAGGAATAAATAGTATAAAAAAATATAAATAGTTGCCAATAGTTAAAATATTTAAAAATAAAAATCTGTCAGAAAAAATATAAAATAATAATATATATAAATATATATATATATATATATATATATATATATATATATATTTATATATATATATATATATATATATATATATATATATATATATATATATACAGAGTCGTAACCGCCGGGGGGGGAGCCAGGGGGGCATAGGCCCCCAAATAACTTTTTTAAAAATTTCTCTTTCAATCGAAGAAACCCCGGGCCCCCCCCCCCCCTATATCAAAATTGTGGTTACGGCTCTGTATATATATATATAAACAGGGTTAGTCAAAAGTTTTGTCTCCCCCACTGGTCTAACAATTTCAACTTTAATACAAAAACAAGTAATGATTTGCAAGAAATACATATTTATTAAACACAACAATACATAAACCAATAAAATAAAAATATAGTTCATGCTTAGTACTTAGTATGTCCTCCATTTGCAGCTCGAACAGCCGCAACACGACTCGGCAGAGATTCCGCCAGAGCCTTCAGATAATCACCATCCATCGATTTCCAAGTTTTTTGAACACGGCGTACCAGTTCTTCCCTATTTTTTGGCCATGGTTCAAGTAGCACACTGTCTTGAAGTTTTGCATCGTAAGGTGTTCGATACAGGTCATGTCAGGGCTGTTACCTGGCCACCGACCTTTTGGGATAAAGGCGGCAAAATTTTTACGACAAAATTCCTGGGTCTTCTTCGCAGAATGTGCTGGAGCACCATCTTGCTGAAATAACACATGTTGAGGGCTAAACACAAGTTGGCGGCAGTCAGCATCATTACCGGCTTGTTTTCCTACACAAGCTTCTTTATAAACTGGAAGAATATTATTTATGTAATAATCAGCATTGATCGTAACTTTTTCTGGGACAATTATTAATTTTGTCAAACCATACCCTGACATTCCACCGGCAACCATAATTTTAAGTCCATTTTTTGGCTTCTGCGCCGGGATAATTTTAGTTTTGTCGTCAGTGCGAATGCGGACATTTTGTCGGTTCGGAGTCGGGAAAAGTTCGATGGGCGACTCATCCGTCCAAAGAATGTGACTCCTCTTGATACGCCCCAAATGGTTATCGTCCAGATAACCGTTTTCGTCTAACCACTGGCACAGCTTTAAGCGATCGTCTTTATTTTTTGCAGTTAGTAGGGATTTTATTGGCTGTTTATAAGCAATTTTACCCCACGGTTGTTCGCGAACGAATCTTCGTACAGTTGACTCTGATACGATTTTATTTTTTTCCCGATATCGATGCGACATGTTCAGCTTTCTTGCGCAAGCACCTGGAGATGAACCCCACTTATTTTTTATAGTTTCGGTGATGATTTTTTTTGACGCTGGTGACAAAGCCTTCAGACGACCAGAACAAAACTTGTCATTAAACTTTGACGATGGTGATTTTGTCCAGTACCGCTGAACCGTTCGTGGATGACACCCCAACACTTTGGCAATTTGTGTCTTCGTCATGCCGGCTATCTGCAGTTCCGCCATTCTTTTTCTTAAAGCAGGAGCTGTATTTGTGACACCAGCTATTTTTCCCATCTAAAATAATAATACAAAACATAAGTTTTCCAGAATACTTCGCTTGTAATTGAAATTTAATTTTAGGGTGGGGGGAGACAAAACTTTTGACATGCATGATGAAAATTTCACCTTTAAAATTTTGAACACTAAACTAAACCCTAACAATCCGTGCTTTCATTTTATAATAATATAGACAAAATACTATCTATTAATCATGCTCATTATAAAATAAATACGTTTATTTAATAACAGCACCTTATTAAATATTCTTACCTTCCTGCTTTATAATAAAATCTTCGTATATTAAATTAAATAGTTTTTATGTCAAAAACATATTTTTAAAAATAACATCAGTAAACAACAGTATTAAGGTCAAGGTTAGATACTGAAAATAATTATCTATAAATTACAACGCTGACAAGAGATAAAATGTACTTCAAAAAAAGTGCCACTAAGGGGAGACAAAACTTTTGACTAACCCTGTATATATATATATATATACAGTATGTCAAAAAAGTCACCCCTTGATGGTTTTTCAATAAAAACAAAATTTTATATGCTTAAATATAGATTTTTGACCCAAATTTTTTTTTTAAATATTGAATTTATATCAAAAAACATTTTTATTAAAAGAGATTAATATTCTTATACTTAAAACAAAAACTCAAAAAAGTCAAAAAAGTGTATACCCCTTATATAATTATTTTGCTAATATAAAATTAATAGTCTATTTGTGCGTCTTTAGCCTTGATTACTGCAAGACATCTTTTAGGCATTGAATTTACTAAGTTTTTAGGCCATTGTGTGTCAAATTTTTCTCACTCCTCAATGAGAATTGCCTTTAACTGCGACAAACTGGATGGTTTTTGATCAGCTACTTTAATTTTAAAAAATTCCATTAATTTTCAATCGGATTTAGATCTGGTGACTGAGGAACCCAATCTAACTTTGATGTGAGTTTAGGAGTTAGGAACCCAGCAAGCTTTGATGTGTGCTTAGGATCTCCATCCTGTTGAAAGATAAAATTACGAGATAAGCCAGCACTTCTGGCGCTTGATCTCAGTTTTCGCTTCAGAATGTCAGATAAACCTCTTTTGTCATTATTCCGTCAATGAATTCGAGTTCGCCAACACCACTCCAAGCAAAAGAGCCCCAAACCATCATTTGACCTATGATAAGAGGAAAAAATAAGTTAGAAGTATATATTATATTGAAATTTTATAATAAAGCTTAATGTCACCTCCCCCATGCTTGACAGTTGGTCTCATACATTTAGGATTTAGGCATTCACCATTTTTTCTCCATTTGCGTATGATACCATCAGAAATAAACAAACATATTTTTATTTCATCAGACCATAAAACTCTATGCCATTGGTCAATAGTCCAATTTGAATGTTTCTTAGCCCAAGCCAATCTTTTCTTTTGGTTCTTTTTACTCAAAAAAGGCTTTTTTGGAGCAACTCTACCTTCAAAACCTCGATTTTTTAAGCGATTGCGAACGTTTTGAGGATTTACAGTTACACCATGATCTGTTTGTAAATCTTTCGCAAGCTTTGGTGCAGATAATCCTTAATCTTGTTCAACTTTTCGAATAATTTCTCTATCAATGCGTTGAGTAGTCTTAGCTAGGTGTCCTTTTCTTGGCAAATTTTTAATAGTACCCATTTTTTTATATTTTCTAATGATATTTCCTACACTATTAAGCTTAACATTTCAAAACTAATTTTGGTAAATTTTGTATTTCATTTAGAGGAGCATTTTTATGGAACAAAATAGTGTTAAAACTTTTTGATTTCTCTAATGAATGGAACTTTTTCTTATTTAAAAGAAAATTGAAAGAAATTCTTTTCTCAGTTGAAAACATTCTGATATATTTTTAAGTTTGTTTTGTTTTTTATTAATACTCTTAGGAAATATTTTATCGTAATTTATATATACGAAATCTTTTATCTTAACTTATATATATATATATATATATATATATATATATATATATATATATATATATATATGTATATATATATATATATATATATATATATATATATATATATATATATATATACGTATATATGTATGTGTACTTGTGCGTACTATTTGTATGTGTATATATATATATTGATGTGTAAGTATATTTATTTACATGTTTGTATGTTTAAATATGTATAAATAATTATATTTGTATTTATGTGTGAATATTTGTCTATGAATTATTAAAGGATTATTTATTATTTAAAATTTGTTTAGGCGGTTCTCGATGACAAGATCTTATGATCTTCTGCGAGTATCCGCGTTCTTGTTGTAACGTTAACAAAATTGTAATTCTGACTATACATATTTTATTCATTCTTATATTGTAAAACTTATTTTGAATAAAAAAAAAGAACAAAAAAAAAAAAAAAAAAACATGGACTATTTTAGAAATAGTTTTATATCCTTTTCCACTTTTATAGTGTCCCAGGATCAGTTTTTTTTACTGATTCATAAATTTCATATCTTTTCGCCATAATTTTCTTATTAAGAACCTAAAAAGAAACAAACTTTGCTAAAAAATTAGTTAGAGTAACTTCTATCAATCAAATTTGATTGTTTTTGGCTTATTTTCCACAATTTTACTAATTTAAATAACAGTTAAAAAATGATTAAGGGGTGATACACTTTTTTGACTTTAGTGGACACTTTTTCTAATTTAGTGGATAATTTTTGTTTTAAGTATAAGAATATTATTTTCTTCTTATAAAAATGTTTTTTAAAATAAATTCAATATAAAAAAAAAATTGAGGTCAAAAATCTAAATTTAAGCATATAAAATTTTGTTTTTAATGAAAAATCAACAGGGGGTGATTTTTCAATAAAAAATCACCCCCTGTTGACTTTTTCAATAAAAACAAAATTTTATATGCTTAAGACTTTTTTGACATACTGTATATATATATGTATATATATATATATATATATATATATATATATATATATATATATATATATATATATATATATATATATATATATATATATATATATTGGTATAAATAGTTAAAAAGAAGATATAATATTAATAAATACTAATAGTCACAAAAAGTCATAAAAGAAGATATTTAAATACAAGTTTCCAATTAAATATATAATATCATATTCAACATGTAATGTATAATAGTATATTCAACATATAATGTATAATGTATATAAGATTACGTACAATATTTAAAAATACAAACAGTTAAATAATCAGATATAATGCTTATAAAAAGTTTTTGTAAACAAAAATAAAAATTAATCCGTAAGATTTAAAGCGTAAGTTTTTGTCTGACACTGAAATGAATTTAATGATTTTGTCATATTTAAATTGCCTTTCAGAAAAGAGTTCCATAGCTTTGGTCCTCTATAAGTTATACTATATTTTGTGTATTTGTTTACTTTTTTAGGTAATTTATATGTGTTACTTTGATTTATTATTAAGAAATACTTTTCATTTAAGTTTTTATTAAATTTACATATAAAGATTTCAGAAGTTAGATTATTAGTATATTTATACATAAAGTTTAGGTGTTGGTAAATATATATCGGATATACGTTCATCATTTTCATATCCATCATTAAAGGTTTAGCGCGGTCCCCCATTTTTTTGTTGTATATAATTCTACAAGCACGTTTTTGTAAGCAAAAAACTTTTTTAAGTTTTGTTGGTTGGCAACTTGCCCGCGTAATACTTGCATAAGTAATGTAACAATGAATTAAGTTGAAGTATATAAGCTTTAGACTTTGTGAATTTATGAATGGGCGAATTCGATACATAATACTAATGTTTTTACTAATTTCTGATTGTATATGCTTTATATGTGGGAGCCATAATAAATGGTCATCCACAATAACTCCTAAAAACTTTGTAGTATCTTGTTTTTTGATTTGCTTAAAATTTATAATAAGTTTGGGCAGTTTTTTATGAAACAAGGAGTATAGTGTTTTTTCAACGTTAGGAGAAAGTCTATTTGAACTGAACCAGTCAATTACTCTTTCTAATTCAATGTTCATGCCAGCATATAGTTGAATAATATTGGAGTTAGATAAAAATAGATTTGTATTGTCTGCAAACATAATAGCATTTAGTTTTACTGATGTATTATCAAAATCATTAACTTAAATTAAAAATAAATGCGGTCCTAGGATCAATCCTTGAGGCACTCCACACAGAATATTCAGTATTGTGGATTTCTTGTTTTAAACATATTGTTTTCTATTAGTTACTTTTTATCTAATGATGTAATTTATTGCATAACCCGTACCATTTTAGTCTTTCTAACAGAATAAAGTGATCAACAATGTCGAATGCCTTGGATAAATCTATGAATACTCCAAGAGTAAACTTATCATTTTCAAAACCATCAGTTATTGGTTATTTGGTGTTCTGATCTTTCGTGACTTTGCAATCGCGAACTTAAATGTGCCCAGTCATTTAATACATTTAAACAGAGAGCAGCGGTATTTGATGAGAATAATTTACATGCATATCAGTATTTGGGGTTCTTAGTTTTGGAATATAATAACCACTTTTGTTTGTCTTGTTCCCCATTCGTTAATTTTCTTATATAATAGCATTCAGAAAAACTTCTATTATTATAATCTTTCAGAAAATCGTAATTTTTTACTTGTATTACGCCGTTTTGTGTAATTGTCGTTCTAATTTTATCACTTATAAATTTTTAGGCTAAGTGCCGGGATCATTGATAGTAATACTAGTTATAGGATCTTTGTCGATATTTTGATTGTTTTGAAGCTGGAAACTTTTTACTGATTCATCTTGTTTATTTGATATCGATGAGAAGTTTTCTTTGTTTCCCTCTGTTTGATTAACATTTTGCTTTTGCTGAATTGTCGTATCCCACTTTCACCATCATTATATATATATATATATATATATATATATATATATATATATATATATATATATATATATATATATATATATATATATATATATATATATATATATATATATATATAGAGAGAGAGAGAGAGAGAGAGAGAGAGAGAGAGAGAGAGAGAGAGAGAGAGAGAGAGAGAGAGAGAGAGAGATTATGTAGATTTAAGTATAAATAAAACTATATATAGAAAATGTAGATTCAAGTATAAATAAACCTGGAAATATGTTTAAATTGTACAAAATTCAAAACTCTGTTTAAGTATATTTTTCTGTACATAAAGCATATTTTAAAACTAATTACAGCTCTTTTTAAATGTAAAAATAAATTTTATACTGTCTTACTAATCACCAACGCCAACACCTTAATGAGTCATAAAATTAAGAACATTTGATTAAGGTGTCGTGCATAACTATCAATTAAAATAAATTAATAGTAGTTTATTTGGCACTTTGCCTGAGCTGTGCCAAAAATATTACGCCAGTGTTGTATCGTCAGCAAAGTGTTGTATCATCAGCAAAAAGTTGTATTATTAGCAAAGTGTTGTATCATCAACAAAGTGTTGTATCATCAGCAAAGCTGACGCCAAAAATAATACGCGGATTTGAATTGTGTTGTTATAACAATTACTTTTATAATAATATTGATACGGTCGCTCAATTTGTCTTAGAAGTTTTCTTAAATATGTCTAAGAAAAAAAAAAACTACCTGCATTATTTTTTCAAATCATAAGATAAGACGACAGTTCTGTTTTGTAATAAATTAAACTCTTTTATTAGGTTAATAAATAATCCCATGCGTTTTTACTTACTCAATTACAGTGTAAAAATATCTGAATTTATTTAAAAACGAAGTATTTACTATACGCAACCTAATGGAAGTATACAAACTCTAATGTGAAAACGATGGTAGATGGTCTAATAATGTTACACGCTCACAGCAAGTATTAAAGATCAACGTTTAGAAATTCAATTTTAAAACAATCAGTTTAACTAGAATTTAGAGGAACAACAAGTGATTTAAGGAACTTTATGAAGGAGAACATTCCGAAGCAGAGATTGATCTAGCAATCTTGTTTATTTTATCATTATCGTATACCCCACTTAATACGTACACCCAATTATTTTATTGGGTGTTTAAAAAAATTAAATAAAAAAAGCGCATACGCGTGCTATTGCATTGAAACCTTTGAACCAAACAGATTGCAATTTTAAAAGTAAAAGTTTACTATTTTATATTTTAAAAAAAAAAAAAACATTATTTCGTAAACTAAATTACCTTAATTGATATTAATAAAGATATCTTTTATGAATTTTACTTATGTATTTATTGAACACTAATTTTGCTACCGGAAGCGTACTTTAATTCGTCATTATATTTTAGATATATTAATTTTTTAAAACGTATGTGTAAATTATTTTTTTAAGAAATATCTTAAAATATTTTACATATTTTACACGTTTTAAACGGCAGGCTAACATAGTATTTTTATTCTAATAAAAGCGCTTTTTATTGGTTAATAAATTCTATTTTGGCACGTGACATTCTTAGCCAATAAAAGGGACTTTCGGTAGGCAAAAAAAAATTTTTTGGCTAGTCGAGGCAAGGGCTGCCAACTCCCGACAAAATAGTGTAATTTTAGCCGCAAAGCATTGTGGGATGTCTTGCGGGACCAAAATAATCTTAATATGCAAACTTAATGATTTTTAATAACATAAATTTAAATAACAATCATATCAGGCAGCTTGAAAAAAACTCCTTTAGAAACTAAACTTTTGAAATTGATAACTTATTTATAAATTTACTTTTATAACATTATTAACTTAACATGAATATATTTACGATAGTAATAAAAACTTGCAAAACTGCTATTTAAAAGCATTGTTATCATCTTATTCGTTTAAATATATTCTTATTTAGATTCTAAATTAATAAATGATGCTGTGAGAAAAAAAAACTATTTCTAATAAGAAATCAGAGCCGCACCAAGGGCGGGGCCGGCCGGGCCGCGGCCTGAGGCGCCAAAATTGGGAGGGCGCAAACTTTAATAAATTAAAAAAACAATTATCAGTTTATGAAACTAATTTTTACGGCGTCGCTGCTGTTGATAAGAAAATTAATTAAAATTCCGCCTCTTTACACAAACTCTTAAATATTAAAGCTCATATACTGAATAAAAAAGCGCCCTATAACAATAATATACCTTTGATAACTTTTGAGCATTATAATTCTATAATGAGTCGAACCCAAAAGTTATCTAGTGCTGAATTTAAGAAGAAAAGAAAACAGCGCCAAGAAAGTGACGAGAAACTACAAAACTGTTTCAAAAAGTGGTTGGTAACAAACTCAGTGGAGAAACAAATTATTTCAGAGGATATTTGTATTGAAATTAATGACAATTCAACAGATCCTATAATTGACTTTAATTGAGTTTAGATCATCATTTGGAATTAATTGAAGAGGAGATTTTCATCAGCCAAAGTCAAGAAGAATTTTGCACAACTGATTTAGAACCAACCAGGGAAGATGAAAATGCCTAGCTTTCAGGCCCAGCTGAAATGGACGAGGATGAACTTCATTCAGAAATCTCAGAAATTCTAGTGGCCTCGGAAGAAAATTTTCAACATAGGGATCCAGCAACATGGCCTAAAATAACGGACAAAACAAGATGCTTTTTGATTGAGCAATGGCCAGAGCAAGACAGAAGAGAATTTTTCCCAAACACGCTGTTTGATTTTGACAACAGAATGCGACACTTCAGCTCAAAATGGTATGAAAAAATTCATCCCAATGGTAAAAAATTTGTTCGCACTTGGCTGCAGTACAGCAATAAAAAAGATTCTTTATTTTGTTTTTGCTGTTTGTTATTTTTAACAACAAAAACCAACAATTTCTCAGAAATTTCTAAAGAGTTTTGTGACTGGAAAAAACTAAACCCAAGAATTCCTGAGCATGAAAACAACAATGAACACCAAAGATGCTATTCTGATCGGAAAACTCTTGAAAAAAACCTCAAGGAAGGAAAGACCCTGAATTCTGATCTGTTGAGAGTTATTAGTGGAGAGATGAAAAAGCGGAGAGATATCTTAAAAGTGATTGTTGATGCAATTTTGTTCTGTGCCAAGAACAATCTTGCCCTTCGGGGAACAACAGAAGACATCGGTCAACAAAACAGTGGCATTTTTCTGAGCTTAATTGAGTTGATTAGCCATTATTATCCTTTAGTGGCTGAACACATTGCGTCCGTTAAAGCAAAAAAAACCACAACATTCTACTTTTCTCCTTGAATTCAAAATGAGCTGATTGAGTTACTTGGGCAGAAAGTCAGGAAAGAAATTTTGTCAAACATCAAAGAAGCTAAATACTAGTCTGTTCTGTTTGACTGCACTCCAGATACCTCCCACAAAGAGCAGATGACTCAGATCATCAGGTATGTCCGCATCAGTGATGAAACCTGCACAATTAAGGAAAGCTTTGTGGACTTCATTGAATCTCACCAAAAAACCGGAAAAGGTCTTGCAACAGAGATAACTGAAAAATTGGAGAAGGATGGTCTAAGCATTTCCGATTGCCGGGGCCAAGGCTATTACAATGGAGCCAATATGTCTGGAAAATACAATGGCGTCAAAGCTCACATCCATTCTCTTAATGAGTCAGCAAGATTTGTTCCATGCGCAGCTCACACTTTAAATCTTGTTGGTGTTCATGCTGCTGAGGTTTCCCCACTCATGATTACGTTTTTTGGAAAGGTTCAAGCCGTCTTTAACTTTTTTTCAAGCTTCACGTCAAAATGGGAAAAACTGATGAAAACGTTGATCATCTCATTAAAGGGAAATAGTGACACAAGATGGTCTACCAAAAAAGAAGCAATTACACCATTGCACAGACAAATCAAAGATGTTCTTCAAGTTTTGGAATCCATTATCCACAATCCCATGACAAATGCTGTCACAGTTAGCAGTGCAAAAGAACTTCTCATTCAAATTGATTTCAGTTTTTTGTGTTTGTTGGATTTCTGGTGTCAAATTCTTTCTCTAATTGACCGGGAAAACAAACTGCTTCAGTCAAAAACCATTTCAATTGACATTGCCTCAAAAAAAATGAAATGATTGAAGGCTTCCATTTAGAATTTTTGAGATGTTTGGGTGGACAACATTATCAAAGATGCCATATAAAAAGCTAACCAGAGCGGAATTAATGGTGGCTTTCCAATCAAGAGGAAGCGCAAAGTGAAGCGAATGGCACTTTATGAAGCTGAAGATGACTCTCACCTTCTCACAGCAGAAACAGAATTCGGATCTCAGTGCTTTTTTTTTTAATATTGCATTTAAATTGTTAAAACATCAAAACAACATGGTCAAATTGTAAAGGAAAAAAATATTAAGCATTGTCAGTTACAGTGTTTGATTACACGCCATTCCTGTTCAATCCTGCTAATGCAGAATAGCAATACAGCGGTTCACTCATGTGTCAGAAAACTGTCAAAGTTTTCTAACACTTGAGTGAACCGCTGTATTGCTATTCTGGCTTGCATACAACTATAAAAACAGCATCACAAGATTTACAATTTTATAACTTTTGGAAGGGTTTGTCCTTCATTTAAATGATAAAACTGGAGCAGTTGAAATACATCCAGCATACAAGGTAGTCTCGCTGTAGATGACTAAGAAATTGGCTTTCCAATAAGCCAGTGCTCTGGAGTGGATCTCAAATTAAATGATGCTATTTTATAGTTTATTTTATATGTTAAATAACAAATTTGTAAAAAACACTTTTCTAACTTTTTTCTTCTACTTCTATAATGTTGTAAAATACACTAGCATAATTTACATATACATATATAAATATATATATATATATATATATATATATATATATATATATATATATATATATATATATATATATATATATATATATATATATATATATATATCAGAAAAAGTTCTCTTTTTTTCTTTTTTTGTTCATTGCTGGATCATCAGGAAGAGAACTCTTCATGATGATCCATCAATGAACTTGACCTGTAAATGCTCAACCAACCCAAAATTTTGCAGGACAGATACCTATACCCAATGTACAAAAACAAGCCATGTGGAGCAATGATTCCATCAACTTAACTTTTCAGTTTTATTTGAGCATAATAATCAGTTTTAACTTTTCATTATTATTTGAGCATAATAATCAGTTTTTGTGGTAAAATAAGGTTAAATGCAGCTGAACGAGAATCTTTTCGAAAGCGACTAAAAATGTTTTTTGTAAATAAAACAAATATAAAAAAAAAAAAATCGTAAATCATTTTGAAAAGGAAGGATTTGCTCAAAGTACAATATATGATAACCTAAAAAGACTTGAAACTTTTCAATCGTTTTCTGATAGAAAGCATCCTGGTCGTCCGACATCCTGGACTAGAGAAAAGAAAGCCGAATTAACGAGACTTGTCAACAATCGAAAACGGGACAGTCAGAGAAAAATAGGTATTAAATTCGGTGTAAATCAAACGACAATTGGTCGTCAGTTGATAAAAAATAAATATTAAATATAGAAAATGTGAAAAGGCTCCAAAATACACTATAGAACAACAAATAAAGGCAAAGAAAAGAAGCAGGAAAATAGTTAACCAACTCTATAACACAAAATCGCTTCTAGTCATTGTGACAAAAAATACTTTTGTTTTGCAGGGGACAACATGCCTGGAAATTCTGGATACTACACAAACAACAGAAAGACATGCCCAGAAAGTGTTCGTTTTATAGGAAAAGAGAAATTTCCAAAAAAATTAATAATGTGGATAGCCATATCTGACCGTGGTATGTCCGAGCCATTGTTTCGCACTTCCAAGGCTGTAGCGATCAATTCATCAATCTATATTAATGAATGTTTAGAAAAACGACTTCTTCCATTTATTCACAAGTATTATAGAGACTTTAACTATTTATTTTGGCCAGATTTAGCAAGTTCTCATTATCATAAAGATTCTCTAAATTGGATGGACCAATATGTCTATTACGTTGATAAAGAATCCAATCCCCCAAATGCGCCTCAAGCACGACCAATTAAAAATTTTTGGGGACATTTGGCACAGAAGGTCTACGAGGCAGATTGGCAAGATTCAACAGAGCAAGTTTTGATTGATCGCATTAAACTAAAACTACAAGAAATTGACTTAAACTTTTTACAGTCGCATATGAAAGGCGTCAGAGCAAAATTGAGATCAATTGCAGATGGTGGTGTTTTTTCATATAAAAAATAATCTATTTTTATTAAAAGATAAATGCTTTATTTAAAAAAAATATAATAGTAGTTTGTTTTTTTATTTATAATTTATTTATTGACGTTTTTTTTTTGTCCGATATCTTCCGGATCACCCGTTATATATATATATATATATATATATATATATATATATATATATATATATATATATATATATATATATATATATATATATATATATATATATATATATATATAGATTTATATAGATATATATGTATATATTTAAACAACTTTAAAATGTATTCTACACAATAGAGTGCTCAATGTTCTTAAAAGAACAGAGTAATTATATATTAGTAGAAAATCACAAAAAAAATTTTATGTATATATATATATGTATATATGTATATATTTATATGTATATATATATATAAATATATATATATATATATATATATATATATATATATATATATATATATATATATATATATATATATATATATATATATATATATACATATATATATATATATATATAAATTAGTAAAAAACACTTATCTAACTTTTTCTTCTACTTGAAGTTTTACCATTGCTGGATCATCAGGAAGAGGACTCTTTCTGATGATCCAGCAATGATGAAACTTCAAGTAGAAGAAAAAGTTAGATAAGTGTTTTTTACTAATTTATTATTGCTCTGTTCTTTAAGATCATTGAGCACTCTATATGTAAAATACACTAACATAATTTACATATATATATATATATATATATATATATATATATATATATATATATATATATATATATATATATATATATATATATATATATATATATATATATATATATACATTTATGTAAGTTTTAAGATCAGAGATTATAGGCCATTTGGGCTACACAATATGAAAAAAAAGTATAGTGTATCATTATGCTTAATAATATCTATGTATGCAGTTATATAATTTTATGGTCTTCTATCTAGTTAAGAAAATTTATATTTGCGAGGTAGTGTAAACAGACAAGAAAAAATCTTAAATCATTTTTATTTTTCACCATGTTTATAACAAAAAACAGAGTAAAGAGTGTTCCATTGTTTCTTCTAAAAATAAATAATAATTTTCAGTATGAATCTTTTCACTTTGGAGTCAAATGGTTAATAAAAACACTCTCACAAAATACCATTTTGATTAGATTAGATAAATCAAATTACCATATTGATTAGATGGTCGAATATTGAAGAAGTAGTTCGATTTTTAAATTTATATGAGATAAGCAGTAAAAAAAAAAAATTATTCAACAGCAACTTTTTTCAATGAACGATAAACCTGTTACAGATAAAAAGTGTTCTGTTGAAACAATGATTAGAGCTTTTAAGTACTTTGCTATGTCACGTGCTACATATAATCGTCTTTGAGAAGACTTTGAACTTCCTAGCATTATAACATTAACAAGACTAACATCAAAAGTAAAATCTATTCATGAGGATATTTATCTACAAAAGATTTTTTCAAACTTAACAGGCATTAGACATAAAAACTGCATTCTTCTATTAGATAAAGTTTATGTAAAGACTATGTTGCAGTACCATGGGGGAACAATTTTTGGAAAAGCAGTTAAAAATCCAAATATTTTTGCAAATACTGTTTTAAGTTTTATGGTTATTACTTTGTTTGGTGGGCCTAAATTTTTATGTAAAATGCTTCCTTTGTGTGAAATCAATTCAAATTTTCTTTTTGAACAAACTACTTTTCTTTTATCTGCGATAAAAGCAGCTGGTGGTCATGTTATTTCTATAGTTTGTGATGGTAACAGGGTAAATCAAGCCTTTTTCAAGAAATTTGAGACAGATGGCGTACCTTGGCAAACAAAAGATAATATTTATCTTCTGTATGATTTTGTGCACCTTTTAAAAAACATTCACAATAATTGGATCACTGAAAAGTCACAGGAACTTGAATTTTTTGTTAATAAAGAAAAAAAAGTTGCCAAATGGTCTCTTATTGTAGCATTGCATAAATTAGAATCAAATCAAATGATTAAAATGTCTAAACTTACAGATGTTGCAGTGTTCCCAAAACCAATTGAAAAGCAAAATGTTTCAACTTGTCTGAATGTTTGCGAAGAAACAGTTTTTGCTTTAAAATGTCACCCAGAGTTCAAAGATGTTGATGATACGATTTCTTTTCTTTCAATAATAACTGAATTTTGGAGAATTGTTAATGTTCATAACCTTTATGCAGATGTTCATATGCGTGATCTGAATCGGTCTGCTATTTTCTCTTCTGATGATTTTAATCTTCAAAAGCTGTTAGAATTTGGAAACATGACTAAGAAAATGTGCTCTTCTCAAATAGTTTGTTTTAAAAGCTTCACTAAAGATACATCTAAAAGTATCTATCACACTTGTAATGGTCTTGTGGAGTTATCAAAGTTTCTCTTGTCTACAAGTCATAAGTATGTTTTGCTTGGAACATTTACAACTGATCTTTTAGAAAAGCAGTTTGGAAAACTGAGACAGGGATCAGGAGGAACATATTTTATCACTGTTCAACAAATACTAGAGAACGTGGGTATCATAAAAATAAAACTACTTTTGCAATTAGACAAATATGGTGTTGATCTTGATTTTACTAAATCAGGTCATTCTTGTAAAAGATGTGGTTTTTACTTATATGAAGAAAAATGTTTGACATTTGATAATTTGTCAGAATTAAAAAATATATTATCTATAGATGTCAAAATGACTCTAATTTACATAGCTGGTTATATTGTCCGAAATGACAAAGATTCAGATGATTCATATTTTTATTATGAGAAATTTAGAGATTTTACTGAAGAATTTAATTGTGGAGGATTAACTATACCTGGTGATTTTGTTTGTCAATGGGTAATATATAGGGTTACCATATGGTAATCATCGAAAAAGAGGAGATTTTACTAAGCGTGTTAAATGAATGGGGAGTCCCCATTATTTAGCAAGATTGTACCAGAGAAGACTCCTTTAAAGAAAATGAAATAAATAAAAACCCTTTTTTTTTAAAAAAAGCATGTAAAAAAATAAAAAATGTTATTAGTTCTTGTAGTGCAAATTGGTGAATTTGTGATTAAAATTAATCTAAATAATCGCAAAACATTTACATTCAATTTTATTGCTGTCTAACAATTATTGAGTCTTGATTAAATAAATCTTTTAAAACAGTATAATTTAATATAGAATAAGTTATTCTATATTAAAATATTTTAAATAATATACGAAATATAAAAACTATATAAATGCAAGCTATGAATTAAATCTTCATTGTTTAACTTGTTTCTATTGTCATCTTGTAACCATTATTTACTTGTATCTAACTAATCACTTGCATCAGTTATCAATTTCACTGTCATCGACCAATCATTTGTCGGAACAGAGCAAGAATTATAAACAGGGGAAAATGTATCATACCAAATATACATTTTTGTTGAAACCACCTTTTTCAATAAGTCTTTGTTTGATTACAAAGACTTATTTAACTCATAAGTTAGAAAATTGGTCACGCACAATGATTTATTAACATAAAAAAGGGCTCTTTCATTTACAAATAAAATAGAGTTTTCAACTTGATCCCAAATAGCGATACTGTCAAGTTTCATCCAAATGAAAGCTTTTAACTCTTAGTATTAGGACTTTTAACAGGTCAAAGGATATGCAAATTGCGTAATCTTGACTAATTTATTACTGTAAGATGCATTAGATAAATAAGATTAACATAAGGAAATTTGTTTATCTTTGTGAGAAACAAAAATATATGATCCAGCTGGCCAAATTTTGAATTTGACTTGAATTTCTCCCTTTCTTAAACTAAAAAACATTTTTTTGGACGACATTATTGATAGTGTCGCAATTTTTTTTACTTTTTAAACGTCAAATTTAAGTTCAAGAAATAATTTTTTGTGTAGTAACAACCAAAACACTTTATAACCTTAATGTAATTAAACGGTCGAAACTTTCGTTTTCGCAAGTTTGGATGCGCGCGCATTTTTCAGTATTGTGTAATGAAGAGAAGAGAACACGTGTTGTTTGAGCATTATCAATAAATTGGTAGAATGACAAAAAAAATATGGAATTTTTATAAAAATTAAATAAAAACCTCCCAAAAAGAGGAGATTTCATGTTTTTTTTCTAAAATCCCCCGGAGGCTTATTTTTTGCCTTAAAATCTGGAGATCTCCGGGTAAATTCGGAGATATGGGAACCCTAGTAATATATTGCTATATTATGTTTCGTGAAGTAGCTGATAATACATGCATATCTTCTTTGTGCAATCTAATGATGCTTGTATCAGAATCCTATAAATTAAATATGAACAGAAACCATGGTATTACACTTTCAAATGTTTTCCTTAAGAACTATTGTAATTTATATTCTCCAAGGTCTGAAAAAGAACAGAAACAAAAACTTTTAAAGCTTAACGTTAACAAAGGTCAACAGCAACTGTTTTTTTGTTAAATTGAACTGTTAAATTTAAATAATTATACTGTAGGGTCATTTCGGATAAAGCGAGCCAATAAAACTAAAATCAGTGTGTATTAGTAACTATGTGAGATATCTTAATACTTCTTGTACTAGAAAACTCTATAACAGATACCTAAACTATGATATAATGTAAAATGAGCCACACTAATATAAAGTGAGCCAAGTAAACTATATATGATACATAGGAAAGGCTCGCTTTATATTAACAAATTTATAAAGTGAGCCACCATTATTGGTAAAGCGAGCCAATAGCTTATATGATTATTCTAAAGTGAGCCATTTAGCTTTTATTTCAGACAAAAATTTACAAAATTGGAAGTATTATTACAAATAATATTTACTATATTAATATTAACTTTATTACCTACGATATAGTAAACTGGTATTAAAAGTTTGCAAACATTAACCTCAAATGCATACAATGCAAAAAATTTAAAGAACAAAAGCAATATAAAAATGTCAGCGACTAGTCTAATAAAAATAATACTGCTAAAGCTGCAGATAAATGATGCAGTACAAAATGCAAAATATCAAGTCTTAACTAGAGTTAATTTACTTAGTTGTTGTTTGAACACAATCAGCACATAGTTGTCCACGCACGGTTATTTCGATACAGCTCTCATGTAATCAATCACGGCACGCGTCACACTCAATCCATTCATCATCAATGAGAGGATCAGTTGCTTCACCATATGCAAACCCACAATATTTGCAAATGTCCTCTTCTTTTTGTTTCTTTTCTTTTTTGAATTCTTTCTTTTTCTTTATAACCTTCTGTTTAACAGTTTTCTTCTGTTTCTTTTCTTTGCTGGTCTCTTTCTCTTTAGCTGCTTTTTTTGTTATTGGTTTGGTTCTTTCTTGAATAAATGCTACATTTTCTTCTGATGTCAGTTCATAAGATGGTGGTTTCTTACGTGGCTGACTGCTTTGTGGTCGATCTCTGTGTGGCACTGGCATCAAGTTTTCGAAAGACACATCAAGGTCTGCTTGTTCAATTGACACAATTGCATTTTCATCAGTGGTAGGTAAACAAGTACTATCAGCAATATCAGTATTGACATGTTGCTCATGCTGCTTATCTAGGCGAGTATTAGAATTAGATGCATTAATATTATCTTTATTAGCTGTATCAATAAGTTTAGCACTAGAACTATTTGAAATATCTGGCAATTGCATTTCATTCAGATTAATTATGTCAACGGATTCGGTCACAGAAATCAACTGCAAATTCATAGCTGCATTAGGTACACGTGGCTGTTCAATACTCGATCGCAGTGGCAAACAAGAACTTTCAATATTTGACAACATATTGGGCTGAGAATCCAATGGCTCGGTTTACCTGAATGCCCTTGGCTCGGTTTATCTAACAGTTATGCAAAACCGAGCCAGGTTGAAAATTCGATTAAAAAACTTTATCATCGCTCAAATACATATCAACACTGTATTTTTTGAAATAGTTTCTCATATTACTAATATTACAATCATATTTACTATAAATAGTGTCAAATATGAAATACTCACTTTTCTTAATTGAAGCTAAACAAAATATAAGGTCTTAAAATGAAAAAACGTTTTGTTACTACTCGAATGATTATAATTATACCACCGCGAAAATAATTGCTTAGCAACTGTTTTTAAAATATTCATTAGACTTTAAGAGTCATTTTTTGTAAGAATCAGGCATTCAATGGAAGTGACCTCCTCCAAATTGCTTGAATTTTTTATATATTGATCAGAATATAGAGAAAACCTGTTGGGGAAAAAAAAAATTTCAAAAATGTTTCGTTCACTCGGAATCTGAGCTTAAATTTTTGAGATTTTTTTAAAAATTTTTAGAAATTTTGTTTTTGCCACCTTTGAACCCATTTTTTTGGCAAGGCAAAAAGTTGCACATAGCTTTTGTAGTTAATATCAGACGTAACCCAAAAGCTCTCTCCAAAAAATATAAAAAAGTTGCGTGACACTGTGCGGTTGGCTAATTATCATAGTTCAAAAGTACAAAATCAATCACTTTTGTCAATTTTTAATCGGGTTTAATTCTAGCGGCGAAGTGTTGCACACAATTTTTCTTTTAGGATTTGAAATTATCAAAGGTATTGAGTCTAAAAATGCAAAGAAAGTTATGTGATACCAAAGGCCTATTAATATATTAAGGCTTGAAATTGGAAAAAAATGTTTTAGTATACTTACAAAATGAACCATTACGGCAGAGGCGCTTAGTTTTGTAAAAATGTAAACATATCCAACTGTCAATACAAAAAGGTCCTAACATAATAATAAAAAAAATTCGTGTGATCTTTAGATATTAAGTTAAAAATAAAGGTACAAATTGTTAAAAATGATTAAGTACGAAGAGATATTTTTTTGGACACACAGATGAGGTTTTCGCTCACAATAAAATTTCTATCATCCAAAATTAGCATTTAGCATTACACAAAACATTGCACGTAATGTTAAGAAAAAATTTAAGCGTTTCTGACTATGATATAGAAATCATAACAATTGAAATAAATAATAATAAAAAACAATACATGATCAGAAGTGAATTATTTAAATTTACGTCATAACCAAATAACTTGTGGTGATCGAATGGAAGAAGAATCGCTGATATCACGATTGTGGAGAAAGATGTTAGTGGGCGGTTGTTTACTTTACCATAAAAATGTCTTAACTTTATTTTAACGATCTTTGAAATTTGCATAAATAGAGTAGATATTTTATCATTGCTATTGAGAAATAGGTACTGCATAAATAGAACTTGTTTTTAGTTGAGTATGAAACAAAACAAATATTTTTATGAAAACTGTTGTTGCTTTTCAAAAGGAAATTGTGGATCATTCAAAAAACATAAAATTATAAACAAAATGTTCTACATTCATCAGCTGGGAGATGTTGATGTTAAGAAACACCTCATCAACTTAAAGGTAATTATGTATTTTAAATTTACGCAGACTGTAATATAATTTTTATAATTACATACTTTATAACTTCTCTGCAATAAGATTTTGAGACAAAGTTCTTTAAACAAAAAAAAATAGCTCTTTTAATTAATTCCTCACTCTTTTAATAAATAATCACTAAATTAATCACACTCTTGCAATATTGTATTTTAATAATAACAACAATGTATTTCAAACTTGTAAACATTTTTTGAGAAGAGTCAGATTATAAACAATGCTTTAAATGACACACTTAATAATTGTTTAAAAAATTGTTTTTAGGTCATGCGATTAAACGATAATAATATCTGGGAAGAAAATGGACTTATTGCAAATAGACTTAAAAGAAATCTTGAAAAGGATGAACAAATATGTGCTTTTCACCGGTACACGTTTGGTATTGCATGGAGTCCTCCAAAAACATGCTTTCATCCTCACCATCTAAATATAAAAGGAAAAAAATCTCCCGCTTTAAGGGCGTCACCAATACATGTCGTCATATCAATGTCAAAGCGATACAATGAAGTATTTTCAGTTGGTGCAATGCTGTGTTTTACCCATTTAAAGCAAGAAACTGTTTTATCTAGAGTCAACGAAAACACCAATTTATGTACAGAAACACAAACACAACAAGAACAAACATATATGACACCTGCTACTCCAGATGAAGAATTTGATCCCGGTGAAATTAATGTTTCACAGGAGATTTTGGACGAATCTCTAAGAAGCCGTGAGAGTGTAACTGAGGTTCTTAATGCAAGTCCAATAAAATTTAGATTAAAAAGGAAGTTCGAATATCTGGAAGATACTACTAAAGATAAGTTAAAACGCAAGTATGTTCGCCTAGAAAACTTATTTAAGAAAAAATTTGCGGAAGCTGTTGCTCCTGGACAAGAGGAAATACTTATAGATTTTCTTAACAGTAAAAATGTTGATGAAATAAATAGCCCTCTCCCAATTGAAATTATTCGTGCTCAGAAAGTATATAAGCAAAGTGATTCCATGGGAAAGTTAGTTATCCTCTCATTATTAGACCATACCAAGTATACCAAAAAGTTTATAATGAACACATTTGAGTGTACCAAACATCGTATAGAAACAGCAAGAAAATGGCATGCATCTCATAAAGGGTTGGCATTTCCAGAGAAGAAAGTATTCGTCCGATCTAGTCTTGATCAAACAAAGTGTGAACATTTCTTAGACTTTATATTTACAAGCGGTATTTTGCATGATGTTGCTTATGGAATAACCAAATTAAAATACGACAGCGGTGAAGAACAAAAGAAAGTGCATGCAATACTGACGACAAAATATAGCCACGCTATCATGTTCTATCGAAAAAGTTGTAGTGAAAACAGTTATATACCATTATCTGATTCAAGTTTGTGGAAAGTATTGCATGCAATAAAACCTTCAAGTCGAAAAAGCTTAGCTGGATTAGATAATGTTACTGCTTCAGGCATGAATGGTTTTCAAACATTACAAAAATTGGCACAAAGATTTAGTTCTAAATCTCTCGAAGCTGCCCTTGAAAAAGGAAAAAGGTATTTGAAAACAAGTTATCAAACCAATTGTAGTGTCAATGACTCAAACATTTCTTCTCATAGCTCAAAACATGCCTTATCAGATCCATCTGAAAAAAATCTTCAATCTAACACAGAGATATCAGAAGTGGTATGTGCCGATTGCTATGATTTGTGCAAAGCTATCGAGATGATCAAAGAACTAACAATTCAAAATTCTGACGATGCTGATTCTATTTATGATTTGGAAATTGCTGTAAAGGATGTATTCAACTACATAAAACACCTGATGAAAGATTCTCAACAGAAAAAGGCAAAAATCGAAGCTTTTAAGCAATTAAACGATGAAACTGCTTTCTGGCTTAAAGATTTTTGTCCAAAAATTCTTCCGGTTCGATACAGAGAGAGCCAAAGAGAGTATTTTGGCAAGAAAGGAATGAGTTTACATGTGGATATATTCTTCATAAAAATAGCAGGAAAGTTATTCAAACGTGTTTACTTTACTTCAATGTATAGGTGTGATCAGGGAATAGGTGATGTTGTTTCGTTAGCCACTGCAGTTTTAGACCAATTCAGAATTGATCAACTGCATATCAAGAAAATGTTTACCAAATCTGATAATGCCGGCTGCTATCAGGGAAATCTTTCAGCTGAAGCAATCTACAATGTATGCAAAGAGAGATATATAAAGTTGCTGAGATATGATTATAATGAACCCTGTTGTGGAAAAGATCAATGTGACAGGGAGAGTGCAGTTGTAAAGACAATTTTAAGGAGTTACGTTGACTCTGGTAATAATCTTTTGACTGCTGAAGATATACACAAGGCTATGCATTATAGTTTTGGCGCTAAAGATGCAAAAGTAGCAGTTGCTCAAATTAGCAATGATAAAACTGTAGTTACTGGACCAAAGATTAAGAACATTAGCAACTATCACTCATTTGAGTTTGGTGAGAAAAGTATGAAGATGTGGCGTTATTTCAATATCGGTGAGGGAATTGAACAAGAGTATGGAAATCTTAAAATTCAACCCTCGATTAAGTTGTTGTTGCCATATAGCAAAACAGATAATTCAATTAAGCGTAACAAGTCACTTAAGGAAAAACAGAAAAGAAGTGACAGGCAATTATATTCATTAAGATTTTGCACTGAAATGAACTGTACTTTATCATTTGAAAGCTATGCTGAGTTAGAAGAACACATGCTATCCGGTCTTCATACAGTTCCGAAATCATTAACATCATTGGATAAAGTTCGCAACTCGTTTGTTCATAAGATGAAAATTACTTCACAACTAAATATGCCAATTTCTTCATCCTCTAACAGTGCTTCCGTAAAAGACAAACCACATTGCATGAACATTTTTCTATTGCAAGGTTGGGCATTACCAGTTCGAAGTTCTTTTAGATTTTCAAATCAGCAGAAAGAACTGTTGTATCAATACTTTATTCGTGGAGAAGAATCAGGTAATAAAATGAGCCCTGAGCAGGTTCACATGCAGCTGAGGAGAGAACTTCCGCCTGATCAATATGTAACTAGCCAACAGATAAGATCTTTATTTTCAAGGTAGGCATTGTTGCTATCAAAACTTTTGCAAATTAGATTATGTTTCTGACTGTTAAATAGTTCTTTTACAAATATGAAATTAAAATTTAGGTGAAAGTTATAATTTTGTGTGTTTGTTTACATATGTTTAAAAATATGTACAATTGATATTGTTATAGATTTAGTAACCTGAAAAGAAAAGGTAAGCTGGTAGAACCGACAACAGAAAATAATGAAAATAGTCACGTTAACGATAACAAAGAAGTTTATGGCGAAAATGATGACTTTAATCTGGCAGGAGACAATGAAGATGTTAATAAATGTGAGGAAGACATCGCCAATCTTGCAAAAGAAATTTGTCTTGTATGGAAAGTGAATGATTGGGTTGCTGTTGCATATGAAAAACAATGGAATATTGGATATATTGTGGAGGTAATATTATTCAAAGTATATATTAGTTTCAAGTTTTTATTTTGTTTTACAAAACAGTGCTCTAAAATAAAAGGAATATAAATAAAATGTAAAAATAATTTCAGAATGACATTATATAAAACTTTACAAGTTTTATTGAATGTAAGCAAAATTAAACAAATCGTAAACTCTTTATTATATTATTTTAAATGTTGCGCTAATACTTTTTGGTATCTATAACTGGGATCAGAGTTAATTGTATGATTAACGGGCAAGAGAAGAATACTTTTCGCTGGCCAGTTACTACCGAGGAGATAAATAACCAAACTGATAAAATTATCTGTTTAGTAAATGCTCCTTTTCTAATCAGTGGTTGTGGCGATTATTCATTATCCGAAGAAGACTATAATACATTCATATCATTATTCTTAGAGAAACTTACTGCAGCAGAGTAGAAATTATGTGTGATGTGGTGGATAATGTGTGTAAATGACTCTATTAATAAATGAAAAACTAATTTTTAAATGGAAAAACATTTAAATGTTTGATTTATGTTTTATTTAATTAGCAATATAGTTATCTTGATGTTAGATTTTTGTTCAGTTTTTAATTCATGTTATATCATGCGTGTGACAAAATCACACGAATTTTTTTTATTATTATGTTAGGACCTTTTTGTATTGACAGTTGGATATGTTTACATTTTTACAAAACTAAGCGCCTCTGCCGTAATGGTTCATTTTGTAAGTATACTAAAACATTTTTTTCCAATTTCAAGCCTTAATATATTAATAGGCCTTTGGTATCACATAACTTTCTTTGCATTTTTAGACTCAATACCTTTGATAATTTCAAATCCTAAAAGAAAAATTGTGTGCAACACTTCGCCGCTAGAATTAAACCCGATTAAAAATTGACAAAAGTGATTGATTTTGTACTTTTGAACTATGATAATTAGCCAACCGCACAGTGTCACGCAACTTTTTTATATTTTTTGGAGAGAGCTTTTGGGTTACGTCTGATATTAACTACAAAAGCTATGTGCAACTTTTTGCCTTGCCAAAAAAATGGGTTCAAAGGTGGCAAAAACAAAATTTCTAAAAATTTTTAAAAAAATCTCAAAAATTTAAGCTCAGATTCCGAGTGAACGAAACATTTTTGAAAAATTTTTTTTTCCCCAACAGGTTTTCTCTATATTCTGATCAATATATAAAAAATTCAAGCAGTTTGGAGGAGGTCACAGTTTCAGGAATTTGCCTGATTCTTAGAAAAAACGGCTCTTAAAATGAATAACTAATATTAAATAAATTGTTATAAATCGAAAGCATAATTTGATTTCGTAAAATTGCAATATTTAGGCGACCGGCTCGCTTTATCCGATGGCTCGCTTTATCTGAAATGACCCTATATAACTATAATAGAATAAAAGAAAAAAGTATTATTATTTTTTAATATATTTTAAATGCATTTTTGTTGTTTATTATTATTTCTTCCTTTAAAATTAATTTTAAAATAATTATGTTCAGTTCAGGTTATTTTTTCTGTATTTTTTTGTTTAAAGAACTCGCCTCCAGTTTATGACGTCATCCGCAGGGTGAATAGGCCTGTTATAAAGTACGCCTTGGTTAGTGTATTCTACAAATAGAGTCCTCAATGTTCTTAAAGAACAGATCAATTTTAAATTAGTAAAAACACTTATCTAATTTTTTACTTCGACAGCTTGTTTCTTCATCAGTAGGTTTATCAGAAAGGAATTCCTGATGAACCTACTGATGGAGAAACAAGCTGTCGAAGAAAAAAATTAGATAAATGTTTTTATTAATTTATATATATATATATATATATATATATATATATATATACATATATATATATATATATATATATATATATATATATATATATATATATATATACAGGCCCTTTCAGAGGTTTGGAGAGGCCTGAGCCAGTTGTTAATTGGAGGCCCCAAGAGGACGATTTGCGCAAAGTTTGCGCAAAACGCGACGCAATATGTAAAGCCATTTAAGTCTTAAGATAGATCGGGACCACATAAACTTGTAACTTTTAGAATAAATGCAATCAGGGATGCGGAGTCCCAAAAAGGACTCCAGATTTGAAAGTCACAAACAAATAACTTCTTTCTAGTTTTTGGCATCCAGGAGTTTTAAAAAAATAAAAAAACTTATGGGTTACTAATGGCGAAAAAATCAAGACTTATAGGTCAAAAGACCAATCAATTTTTGAACACGAAGTCCTCAGGTATAATGGCGGCAAAGACTCCGGGATTCCAGGGCTCCGGGCTTAAAAACAATAAGTACCAAGTCATTAAACATCAAAACTTTTTTTCTTATAGCAGATCATTAATTAACCAACATGTTTAGAGCTTCTGGACACCAGAGACTATAAAAATATAAAGTTATAAAGTCGGAGTCCTTTTGGGACTCCGGTTTTATAACTTTATATTTTTATAGTTGGAGTCCTTTTGGGACGATTTGTCTAATTAATTGCATCCCTGAATGCAATTAATTAGACAAATTGTCACTCACAGATGTGGCGCTTTTTGTGCGTTTTTAACTCGGTTAAAATCCTATCAAATTGTTCACGCAACCTTTGAATGCCATTAGATAGATTTTCAATGTTATCCTTTTCAACATCAAGAGCATGGCGTGCCTCAACCATTAGGTTTGTCTGATGAATCATTGTGAGTAGCTTCATCCATATAGACGACATCAAAATGCGTTTAAATTTGGAAATATACCATTAAATAGCGTTGAGTTCCATTTTAGTCTGGGCTGTTAAATGTAGCACCCCAAGTTCATTTAAATTTAAAGCACTTCGCAATGAATTGTGACACTGTTGTGTCACAAAATTGTGTCACTGAGTGTTTGAAAATTTGTGACACTGTTGTGTCACAAATTGTGTCGCAAAGAATTGTGACACTGTTGTGTCACAAAAAAATGACACTGTTGTGCAAATTGAATTTTCGTGCGACGGTATACAATCTTTCAATCTCCTCCAACCTCTACTTATTCCCCACCCGGCAGAACCAGAGAAAAATGATACCTTTGCAGCGTTTTTGTTCGAAAAAAATCAAGGTGCACACTACAAAGATTGTTTTTCATTACTCCAACACAACCAGTCTCTTTTGCATGTTTCTCCATTTGCAAGAGTTTTATTTACAAAACAAAAGGGAAATGCATGATGATTAAAGTCTTGAACAATATTATTTGGAACTTCAAAGCAAGTAATCTTAAAAAAAGAGTTCACTTGACTAGAATTGTTCTTGCTTATAATCCCAATGTCAATAAAATTGAACGGAATACCGTGATGAGTCTGATCTGTTGCCTCTAGTTCCATATCTCGAATTTTTTTTTGCACCTGCATCTTCCTGTAATGAGATTTTCGGGTTCGTCTTGTTCCTGGTTTACAATATTCAAATCTCCTACTGGTTATTGTTCCAAAATGAGGTCTTCTGCAATTGGAACAACTTCATTTTCAATGTTACTACTGGCACTCACACTTTGAGATCGGTTCGCTGGTTCAATTTGAACAGTATTTTGTAATTTTTTTTTAAAAAGAATATATTTTCTTCAAGTTGGTGTATGTTTCGTCAATTCTTTTCTCCGCCGCCCTTTACTTGCACCTCAATCAAATTTTCGCTTCGTTTTAATTTGAAAAACATAATAAATTTATACATAAATCAAACTTATACTTCTTCTTCTTTTTCTATCGGCATTTCCCGTTTAGGGGTCGCCACAGCGGATCAAACTCCTCCATCTAGCCCTGTTGTGAGTGTCCTCCACTGATACACCAGCCTCTATCATATCCTCCACCACTGCGTCTATAAACCTCCTCTTAGGTCTACCTCTCCTCCTCTTACCTGAAAGTTACATCCCCAAAACCTTCCTGCCAATATAGCCTGTCTATAGCTCCTGTCTCCTCTGTACATGTCCAAATCATCTCAATCTCGGTTCTCTAACTTTATCTCCAAAACATGCTACATGTGCTGATCCTCTAATAAACTCTTCTGATCCTATCCTTCTTCGTCACTCCAAATAAGAATCTTAACATCTTCATCTCAGACACCTCCATCTCCCTCACTTGTCCCTATCAACTTGTCTCTATCACTTGTCTACTATCACTTGTCTAAATCACCTGTCTCTATCACTTGTCTAAATCAAACTTATACAAGTTTATATATAGAGTTATGTTAAAAAAAATATTTTACCAGAACAAAAAAATATTACTATTCTCAAAGTTACAAAATGTAATGTACAGCGGTTAACGTTCAAATGTCACGTACAGAGGTTAACGTACAAAACGTAGTGTACAACGGCGCAATGTATCAAATTGAACATAATGATAAGAAACAGTTAAAAATAAAGTGACTTAATCCTGTTTGATGAGGTACAACTAAAAAGGAAGAAAAAAATTGAAGCTACTAAAAAGCAGAACACTAACTCATAACTCAAAACTCGTACGAGATAAAAATGATTGATTTGGATCAATTTGATCAAGCGATCAGAAATTAATTTTTTAACTTAAGTCAACTTTAACTTCAATAATTTCAACTTTCAAATTGAGTCAACTTTAAGTTAAATTATTTAGAGTAATATATATATATATATATGTATATATATATATATATATATATATATATATATATATATATATATATATATATATATATATATACATAGTATATATATATATATATATATATATATATATATATATATATATATATATATATATATATATATATATATATATATATATATATATATATATATATATATATATATATATATGAGGCAACCAACCAATGATTAATTTTTTTCCTTTATTTGTGTGTGTGTGTGTGTGTGTTTATATATATACATATATATATATATAATATATATATATATATATATATATATATATATATATATATATATATATATATATACATATATATATATATATACATATATATATATATACATATATATATATATATATATATATATATATATATACATATATATACATATATATATATATATACATATATATATATATATATATATATATATATATATATATATATATATATATATATATATATATATTTCACGATTCATTTTATAGATGAAGCTAGCTATATATATATATATATATATATATATATATATATATATATATATATATATATATACATAGTCTATGAGATCTGCCCGAATGCGGCAACCAACCAATGATTAATTTTTTTCCTTTATTTGTGTGTGTGTGTGTGTGTGTTTATATATATACATATATATATATATATATATATATATATATATATATATATATATATATATATATATATATATATACATATATATATATATATACATATATATATATATACATATATATATATATATATATATATATATATATATATACATATATATACATATATATATATATATATACATATATATATATATATATATATATATATATATATATATATATATATATATATATATATATATTTCACGATTCATTTTATAGATGAAGCTAGCTAAACCATAAAAGTATAAAATTTTAAATTATATATTAACTTTATGCTTATAAACCAAGGACGTACAGATATTAGGGCCCTGCAAATCGGCATTTTTAGTACACGAATCGAAGCAAGTCTTCACTCAAAATCTGAAGTTTAGGCTTTTTTTAGTATTATATTTTTCAGAAAAAAAATTTGATTAAACTTATTTTTTAACTGCTTCTTTCCTTGGTTAACATTTGATTAAAAGGTATTTACGGTTAAACAAAATTAATTTGATAGCGCCAATGCGTCAAATATTTAAAAAAAAAAACGCAACAAAAACAAAACAAATAAGAATTCGAAAAGCTTAAATCATTTTTTTAAATTCGAATCGAATCTCGAATCGATTAATCAAAAACCGATTCGATTATAAATTTCAAAGCTTCTCCACAGGCTAGTATAAATACGTATTTATTTATATGTCTTTGTTTAACTAAGCAAAATGAGTTTCGCAATTTTACAAAACGCTGACCAGAAGTGTTTTATTTATATATTTATGTATATATATATATATATATATATATATATATATATATATATATATATATATATATATATATATATATATATATATATATTTATATATATATATATATATATATATATATATATATATATATATATATATATATATATATTTCATAAAATGCACTCGTGCTCAATTATATCTTGTCTGCGTTTTGTTATAAACACAAAATCCAATTTTGATTTTTACCAACGAGATCCAACTAACTCAACGTCCCACCATATCTTAAATGCATTGTATACTTATTTTCTACGTGTAAAAAAAGTTTCATGCTTTTATCTACATTTGCACAAATGTTATGCCAATCTGCTGCACTAATAGTGTGAATGCGTTTTTTAAACATTATTGTTACTATGTTAATAATATACATGTTTTTCACATAAATCAAAAAAATAAGCCAACTTTGTTTTACCTGATTTTAATTCCAAATGCAATGGACCTTTCGAAGCGCAGGGCCTTCGGATTCGGGGCCTTGTGTGACTGCACCGGTTGCACCGCCCTCCGGCCGGCTCTGACCTACAAATACTAATACAAAAAAAAAGTAAATTTAAAAAGATTAAAAACCATTTTGAACAAGTTATTGAAACAAAGAGTGGAAACTTAAGCTTTCCTCAAAGTTATGGATTAAAATTTATTGATAAACATTTGTGTAAATATGTGCCTATTTTATTTAGTGGCAACTTTTAAAAAGAAATGTATATTCTTATTAACTAAATATATTTTTAATATTTTTATTTTTAAAATATCATTTTAACAGTAAGTGTTTAGTGAGCTGGTTAATATTTTTCTGATCTTGTCAAGTTCTTTTAGTTTAATATAAGGAGAGGTAATTATTTATTTAACTTTCAGAAAATATACCCACTTTGAGCGTATTAAGGTTCATTAAATTCATTTGTTTATTAATCACTTGTTGCCAAAGAAACCTACTGATAAAAATAAAAACTTGGAGTTTAAAATGTCCGGCTTTAAAACTTCAGGCTTTAAAATGTCCGGCTTTAAAATGTCAGGCTTTAAAATGTCCGGCTTTAAAATGTCAGGCTTTAAAATAGTAGATCAAAATGAAAACTTTCATAGTAATCGGCTCTTAAAAAATCACAAAAACTAAACAAAAATTCGAAAAGTTATTGAGAGTATATATTGGAAACTGAATAACTTGTATTGTTGGTGATATACATTTTTGAGTTGTATGACCGCATTTCGATCCCAGAATTCTTAGTTTTAATTTGTTCAATGTATGCGTGATAAAAGCAAATGTCCTGAATAAATAAAAACATAAACTTGCTATATTCATGTAAGTACTACTATTGTTTTTATAATATTTTGGCATGAAAGTAAAAAATGTTGGAAAAAAGAAAATTTAAAGAAGGCGCTCAAAAACAGAGAAAAAAACGATAAAAAATCATGCAAGAAGCTGCTAAACGTACTCATAAGTTAAGTAAATATATTTGCTTCAACTTTTAAGATCAATGCATTTGGTTTTGAAAATTTGAATAAGGATTTATATTTAAGTTCATCAGTTTTGAGGAATAATGATACAATTATTTGTACCATTGGCGCAGATAAAGTTGAGACATCAATTTTATCTGGGCCAATGGTACACATAATTGTATCATAACTGTATATAACTGAACAATTGAAGATGTACAAACCGGATAAAAGATTGAATCAGAGTTTGCACTATTGTTTGGAAATTTGATACCCTATTGTTAATATTTGTTCTATTGAGTGAGGCAAAAATAGATTTTTGTGTATCCCAAATAAAACCTAGAAGATTAAGTTTTTTATTTGGTATTATTTGATGGTCGTCTAGGGTTATCTTGCAATTAGTTAATTGTCTTTTTCAAGAAAGCAACAGTTCCGTTTTGACAGCATTGAGCCTTATGCCGCTTAAGTTATTGTAAATATTACACGTTGTAATCTTTCAAGACCAGATAGAGTTGAGCTAAGAAGAATGATGTCATCAGCATAAGCAACAACACCTATGAAGTTTCCATGTATAGAAGTACCCACAACGTTATCATTTTTTATAGTTACGAGTAACTTTTCAGTGTATATGTTATATAGGTAGGGGGACAGAATGGATCCTTGTCTCACTCCTTGCTTAAGAGCAAATGAAGCTGATTTGGAACCTAGGTAAGAGACAGTTGCACTACTTTTGTGGTATAAAGAAGATATAGTGTTAACTATTTGGAGAGGTAAGTTTTTAATAAAGTAAAGTTTATCAAAGAGAATGTCCCAGTTGCAGCTGTCAAAAACATTTTCAGCATCTAAAGAACATAAATAAATAGGCGAATTATTGTTGTTGTAATGCTTAATTGTTTCACTTATATCAAATTCAGCATGCAAGGTCGAACTCTTACTATTGAAACCAAATTGAAGGGGATGTGTTTCTTTTATTTCAATTAGGTATTCTAAAAGTTTTGTAAATATTGGAATAATACTGATACCTCAATAGTTATTTGGGTCGGTAAGTGATTTTTTATACGATTTGACTAGCGGTATAATAGTTGAAGTTGACTTAGATGTAGGGGTCCATCCATGGTTAATTGAAAAGTGAAAAAAAAAATTATATCCATTGATTTAGTGCATCACACTGAGCATATTTTAAATGTTCTGCAGATATATTGAAATGATCGTGACATTTATTTAATTTTAGGCAAGGAATAGCGACTTTTATATTTTCATCAGTAATTGCTATTTCATCAGGATTTTCACAAGGTGGAACTTGACGATAAATAGAGCTATGATTTAACCTTTCAGTGTTTTATCGTTTTTCAAATATAGTAGCAAATTTTGCAGTAATCGATTCTTTATCCTTTTTATTGTTTATAGCAAAAAGTTTTGGATTTGAGTTCTTTTTTATACACTTAAAAATATTCCAAAAGTTTTTTGGGTTAGAGTTTTTTAGTTTTTTAATTTTTATGTATTGTTGATATAGTTTATTGTTTTGGGTTGCTTTGACGGCTTGGCGGAAATTCTTCTGAGCAAAGAGGTATCGATTAAAGATAGAAGAGGTGGAGTCTTTTACGAATCCCGTTTCCCTCCATTTTTGAAAATAATGTGAAAGAATCTTTTTATTACGAGTAAACTCGGGAGTCCACCAGGATTATGAATAATCAGATCGTTTTTTTGACTTTAAGTGTTCTCTAGGAGCCCATGCTCCACTATTAGTAATAGTAGTATAGATTTGGACAAGTTCATTTTCGAAATTACCAATAAGGATAAGATTATTAAAACTGGTATTTAAGTGATCCTTATATAAGTTTAAAAAGTCTAGATTATTCCAGAGATATCTTGGAATGCTAAAATCCTCTGTTATTTTATTTATATTTTCTTGATAATACTGACCTTTAAGTCCAATTGAAATCGATAACGACAAGTAATCACTTACATTTTGAAAAGAAGGAGGAATAACAATACATTTATATACTAGAAGAGATCTATGCTTTGAAATAGCTATATGATCAATATACGATGAGATTGGTAATGTAAGATGTCGATAAGTAATTGCAGGACCAGAACCTTTAGTTACATCGACTAATTCTAATTCGTTTGATTCAATAAATTCAGATAAAATCAAAGAATAATTATTTCTCTTAGAACTAGTAATAATTATTTCTCTTAGAGCTAATAGATCGTATATTCCGTGCGGAAATGACTGGAAATCTCTAAGTATAGTTACTTCGCCATTCCCCTCATGACTATTTATAATTCCTTTATGTATGTCTAATTGACTTTTGTATTTTTCCAATGATGTTTGATTGTTTCGTGAAGAGGTTAGATAAATGCCAACTACAATAATATCGATATAACTTTGTTGTAATTTTATTGCAAATATATTATCATCTTCGTAAATAGATATGATATTTTGAAATTGATGTTTTCGTATGAAAAAGGCATTTACACCAAAAGGTCGACCCTGTTCATGTTTATTTGCCTGGCTGAAATATAATGAGTGGGAGTTTTTACAGATGTTTTTGATTAAAGAATATTCGAGTTTTGATACCCAGTGTTCGCACAGAAATGTTATGTCATGAGAAGTTATTAGGGTCTCAGTATATTTAATATTTGTTTTAAGTCCCTGACAATTAAATGTACACAAACTAAACGTTTTCAGAAGATTTTCTTCCTTTAATATGCTATTTGAAGCCATTTTAATTAGGAATCTTTTTTCTGGTTCAAGTTAGATACAAGATGTTGATCCACATTAGAAAATATGCGCCTTTTCCGAAACGTTTTAATAATGATATTATTATCCCATAATAAAGGGTTGAAAATTTTATATTTTTCTGAAATACTTATAAAAACTCTATATGATCTATTAAATTCATTTTCTCTGTTTAATGTGATTGATATAGGAGTGATACCTAATTCAGTTTCCATATACCGTTGAAGCTGCTCTTCGTTGATTTGGTTGCCTACACCACTATAAAAACTTCAAAATTACGAATTATTCGATTACCAGCAATAGTTTCATTCCCCTGAGTTTTTGTTCCAAATATAGGCTCTAATAATTTATGTTTTTTTTCGAAGGGTAGAATAATTGTTTGGCGGGCAGTTTTATTATTTTTGCCAACTAAAATAAAACTATTTGAATTATTATCAGCAATTGAAAGTTTTTCTTTAAATCCAAATTTTGATTGTTTAGTTTTATCTGAAGTCTGTTGTTTTGAGCTGCAACCTTTGCATATGTTTTGAAATGATGTGATTGGCTTTCTGTATTGATTGTCATTGATGACATTACTAATTTACCTTTTAAACCAAATTTATTATTTTATAGAGAAAATAAAGCAAATAGGCGTTGGCTATCATATAGTTTGGAAAAGAAAGCTATATTTTATACCATGTGTTTGATTTACAGTGAT
Source organism: Hydra vulgaris (assembly GCF_038396675.1). Taxonomy (NCBI): domain Eukaryota; kingdom Metazoa; phylum Cnidaria; class Hydrozoa; order Anthoathecata; family Hydridae; genus Hydra; species Hydra vulgaris. Next base: position 39,457,750 of record NC_088923.1, read on the forward strand.
ATTACAAACAAGAGTACGTTTGTAAACCCTAAAATGACTGACTGAAGGCACACTTTACAACGTGTTAAAGAACATGAAAATATTAAACTCATGAAAATTGTGTAAAGTGCCATGTCGTCAGTCAAGAACCAAAAGGCCGTATGTCCACCTTTTGTGTTTTTTTTTTTCTATTTATTATCAATAAATATTCAACAATTAATGGAGTATGTGTCTAACAAATCTAATCTCAAGAATGATACAACTTTTGAAAATATTTAAAAAACTAGTCGGACATTCTGGCAGTAAGTCTTTACAATTCAAATTTTAAAACTTGATTTTCTCGCAAACACGAAAATTGGGCATAGGACCTATTGGTTCTCGGCTGATGACATGTTCAAATGTAAAGGCAAAGATATTTATAGTTTAATGTTCACAAAGAAAGAAGCATACGTCTGAAAAATATTATTCAACGAAAACAAGTATTGGAAAGAATTATAGATGCTGTCAAATTAATTGGAAAAAAGGGATTAGCTTTTCGCGCTCACAAATCTAAACCTGTTTCTTCGCTTTCACTTGAAATAATCGAGAAGACCATGGTAGTTAAAAAAAAAGTTTACTATTCTCCAATTATAACGCTGTTTTAAAATTATATTAATCAAAAGTTATTAAAGAAAAGAAGAAAAGTAATGAAATATCTGCAGGAACTAGAGGTAGAGGCAGTTTCATTTCATTAATTTCAAAATCTACTATTAACCAGATAAATTTGGCCAGTGGAAAATTGATTCAAGAAAACCACACAGGACATAACACAAAAGTATCACTGCTCAGTTTTTTTTTTTTTTTTAAACATCTTCGCTTCCAACAAGGCTGCAAGCAGCCACTAATTAAAGTTGGAAGTTACTGAAAGAAAAAAGATGAAGATTGTAGAGCAAGATAACGATTGACGGACGACTTAAAAGATTGCAAATTATATGAATCAGGAAAGCAAGATGAAGGAAGCGAATTCCAAAGAGCTGATGTTCGAGGGAAAAAACTAGACAAATAAGCGTTTAATTAAATGACGAGTAACACGAGAATGAATTTTAGATGGCACAAGAGACGCTAGCTCTTTAGAGCAGTGCCCATTATAGTATTTGTAGAAAAGAGAAAGAGAAGCAACATTACGACGACGTGACAATGGTTGGAGGTTGGCTGAAAGAGCATTTCCAACCTGAAGTCACAGAATAAGAAGAAGAGTGCTGTCCATCGAGGACAACTTTTATACTACGATTGGAAAGGAAGGGTTCAATAATCTTAAAGATGTTGCCGGATACACCATAAGAAGAAAGCTTATGGAGAAGACCAGCATGCCAAACTTTATCAAAAGCTTTTGAAATGTCAATAGCGATGGCCTTAACCTCTCCACCTTTATCTGATGCATGATAAAACCTTTCAGTTATTACTGTTAGCAAATCAGCTGTAGAACGAGAAGATCGAAATCCATATTGATGGTCAGAAAGTAAGTTATTAGATTCAAGATGAGAAATTAAGTGTTTGTTAATTAAAGATTCAAAAACCTTGCTTATGATAGGAAGAAGACTAATGGGACGGTAGTTAGACGAATCAGATCGCTCCCCAGAATTTTTGAAGATAGGGATAACAGATGCTGCTTTCCAGCAGGCTGGAAAAAAAGACTCTGATAAGCACTTGTTGAATAGTTTCGAGAGTATAGATGACAGCTCCGGAGAACACTTCTGCAAGACAATAACAGGTATATTGTCCGGGCCACAAGCTGTAGAAGTATCTAGACAGGAAATCACTTTAGATACAGAAGCTGGAGTGATATGAATGGCAAGCAATGGATCAACCTGCTTGTTGGCAATATCAGGTAGAACGCAACTAGTGGAATCAAGAGATGATATTGATAAAAAGTTTTTAGCAAACAATTCAGCTTTGTCTTTAGGTGAGGTGACAAAGTCTGAACCATACAAGAGAGGTGGAATTAAAGATTTACCCTTATTATTGATATTATTAAAGGTTCTCCAGAAGTCACGAGAGCCTAATTTTTGAGATGAGATACGAGATTTCATGACCTGAGAATAACGGATTTTGGCGTTAGACAAAACTTTTTTACAATTGTTTTTAGCAGTAATAAACAGACGACTGTTCAGCTTTATACAGTATACCAATATTTTTTGAAATTTAATTCTTAATTACATTTATATGTTCTCTCCAATTAATATTTTCATCTAGAATTACGCCCTAGAATTTTAACGATATTTCCCTTTTTATTAAACTATTATCAATAAAAAGATTTGGTAGTTTCAATGGAATACTTTTTTTTTTAGAAGCGTAATAGAATAATCTGTATTTAGTTTTGTTAATGTTTAGGGATAGTTTATTAGATTTAAACCAGTGGCTTAGTTCATCAAATTCTTTGTTTACTGTTAAAAATAAAATATTAATATCTTCATTGGAATAAAACAAGTTAGTATCATCGGCAAATAAAATTGAGTTTAAGATATTAGAAAAGTTATGTAAATCATTAATATAAACTAGAAATAAGAGGGGTCCTAGTATTGAACCCTGGGGAACACCGCATGTGACGTCGTGTTATCTGTATATAGTAGGGTTTCTCATTTCCTGTAAATTTAGCATCCCGGGATTCCAGGTGTATAACTTATTTATCCCGGGATTTTCCGGGATTTCTCGGCATAATTTAATATAATAACAAGCGGTTTGATTTGTCACTTAATCGAAAACGAATTTTTCCCATAAATAGACCCGAGGCAGAAAAAGCTCTTTCTGATTCAATTAATGTCGGCTTGATGGTCATTAATGTAGAGTATATTCTTTCTAAACTTTCGCTACCCTTTCCAGTTTCCTCAAAAAGTTTGATTTCTTTTGTGAGGTTTTTTAAATTGCTAATTTCTTCTGGAGCTGCTTTTTCTACTTCTTTGATATTACAAATAGTCGCATCCAATTTTTGTACAAGAGTCAAAATACTTTTGCCAAATAAATTTGGAGCAACAGGTTGAGATATTGACGGGTCAGAAACCATGCTTTTTTTATCACGACTTACTCCAACTATTTCATTATTTGATAAACTAGTTCTAGCACCCTCTATGTACAACCAGGTATAAATTTTTTTTGCTGCTTTTAATGCATGTTTGACGGTAAGAGTAGTTTGGAGTTGATATTTGATTCCTGGTTATAACTAATTGGGTTGTTTAAAAATTTTAGTAGTCCAATTAAATTGGCATTTCTGCGTTCTTCAATTCCCTGCTGCACAGATTGAAGCAGTTTATTAACTATCAAATTTTTTTTTCTCCGCCAAATCGTCTAAGATGAACATCATTACACCTTCTGCGTCAAGTAGAGAAGCATTACTTCTACCAAGTCTTTCTATTCCAACTTTTATCGGTTGCCGAGAAATTGTTATGGCGTTCATAATTGCATATTTATCTTTGGAGATATTCAGAACTTTTTTTAAATCGGTCATTGCTTTTAGTATACATGTTTTTAGTTTAAGGAATCTTTCTAGCATTTCAATAAGTCTGTTCCACCTTGTTTTGACTACTAATATTAGCTTCAGTACTTTATGAAACATAGATATTACGTAGATTTGTAAGACGTCATTTGAAGAGGTGGTTTGCGGAACCACTTTTCGAACCATCTGAATTGTTAAGGCTATATTTACGCTATTTTGTAAATCATCAATAAACGTAACGCCTATTGAGCTGTATGACTCATCATTACAGTAAAATACATCATCAAACTAATCGTAAACTGCGATTCAAGTTCATTATATTTTGCTGAAGAGTCTGGCTTTTTGTAAAGAATATCACATACTGCCAAATCAAGTCCACACAGCTGATGTTCAATACCACTTAGCCGTCCAAATTTTTTTATTACGAATGCTCCGTCAGTGACACTAGCTATGATGTGCTTTTTAATTGATAAATTGAAATCTGACAGTTTATTTTCAACTAGATCAACAATTTCTTCTGCAGGAAGTGATCCAGGTATCGGAATCAATCCCAGGTTCCAAAACTTTGTTAATAAGTGTGAATTTACGTTAAAATAACGTCGATTTTTTAAAGACTTATTCAACTAATTATTAAAAAAATCGTGACTTGCTATATATTTCTTTTGTTATCTTTAAAACCACAGTTTGTTGCCAGAAATAAAAAACAACTATACCTCTTCTTAAACTAGCATCAATTTATTTAATATTAGTAAAGCAGGTGCTTTATTAATAATAGATCATAGTCATAAAACACATAGTCTGGCCAGATAAAGAGCGCTAATGTTTATCTTATTGTAAGCGTTTTTTTATAACCCAGCCTTCCAATTAGTGCATACTTTTTGTAAACAAGGGCACATTAAGAAAAATATTTAAAAGGAGATTGTTGATTTATCGATAATTTTTGCAAACCCTCGTCTTAATTGTTACATTTATTTTTATTTGGAAACTTCTCAAAGAAGAATAAATTTTTTTTTTATATTTAAGATATCTTCTTACGATGATGTTTTTAACAAAGAATCAATAAGAAAAGCTTTACAAATTATAACTAAAGATACAATATGATATAGTAGTTTTTAATATGAATATGTAAAACTACTATATCATATAGTAATTGATAAAAACCTAAGTTTTCAAATCAAAAAAAAAATCTCGTTTTATTGCAAAAGTCATCCATATTAACTGTCAATTTGAACAAAAAATTTTTGTTTGGATCGACAGGTTCACTACCTTCAATAAATCCTATATACCTCATGGGAAAATCCGTCCCACGTAAATCCCATCAATCGCGGTTTTATTTTTCACTTTCCTTATTTAAATAAGGAACAAAAGTACAACCTAGCGTTTGTTTTATACTTATTTTAAAAGATATATACTTTTTTCATTTATTAATTATTTTAGAAATATAAAGCAAATCTTTTTTTTTGTTAGGATTTCTTCAATCTAATATTTTTTTTTTTATAATTTTATAAATTATATTGTTTTTTTATCAAACTCATAACATGGGATGGATTTTTTGGTAATAACATGCCTTTTTCAGACAATGATTTTTTAATGAATTCACTTTTTGTTATGGCATTTATTGAGAAGCCATTCACCTTTGCTAGCTTTGACACAACTTCCTCGATAGTCTGCTGTTTAACAAACAATGTGATTTTCTTTTGCACAATTTTAATTTCCGAACCAGTATCTTCGTGTAGACGCTTCATATTTAAATCCAAATCTTTATGTGCATTTTTTAAATGAAGAAGGAGCCCACTTATCCAAAATCCTTTGCACATTATCTTTACATTGCACTTTTTGAAAATTGCAGATTCACCAGATTTTTCTTTACAAAAATACTGCCATGCTTTCGATCCACTTACAATTGACATGGTATAACTAAATTGAATTGTGAAACAATTAAAGGTAAAGTTACAAATATTTCTTACGTATATATGTTATCTTACGTATGACTTTATATGTCTTTGTTTGCAGTTTTTTAAATACAAAAATTATTAAAAATTTCATTACAGAAAAAGTTTAACTTTTCAATAATTTAGAAGTTTAAAAATCAAACTTACTGTTTTTGTCGTAAAATTGGTAAAGAAAAAAATAAAACATCTATTATTAAAAAATAACAAGATTTTTACTTAAACATATTCTTCTAAAAGCACGCAAAAATTTAATTTTTAATTATAATTATAAAATCGTGAATTAATTTTTATTATTATTGTTATTATTATTTTAAATATCAAACTTCAGATCACAAAACCGAAGTCTAAGGATCAAAAGATAAAAAGAATAACAACACATATTAAACGACAAAAATATAAATAAATTTGAAAAGTTACCATTTAACTTAAGCTTTTCTAAAATAAATATACTTTTCATTTAATTGATAGATATTAAGGATATTTTGTATTTTTTGAAGCTTTTAGAAAACATTGCAAAATATTTACTTATTGTTATTTTACTTCTCGTTTAGTTTTTTATTAATGACGCAATTTAATATTTTATTAATAATTTGATATTAGTAGGGAAGAGTGGAGTAATGGCGAACGCGGGGTAACTCCGAACATGGTCAAAACAGCATTGTAGAAAAATAAATTCGACAATTTCTTTTTACCTGCTGAGAAGGGATCCTATGCGTAGTTCCAGACGTGCAGTAGTGTAATGAAGCTGCGGATGTTGTATACTATAATTTGATTTTAACTTTTTCTGATAATTTTATGCAACTTTTTTCTTGAGTTATACTCTGTTGAAGCTTCAATGGAAATAAAGCCACTACTTTTTTTTGTTGTTGTTGCATAATATAATTTTTACACTTAGTTATTACAATTAGCATTTTATTCGTTATTACACAACAGTGTTTGTGATTGCACCACGACGTGTTCGGAATTACCCCACGTAGGTACGGTAATTCCGAACACCAATGGTTTTATTTTTGCCATAAATTTTTATTTTATAATAAGATTTTTAAAAATTGCTTTTGAGGGTTTGTGACTGAATAGTTAAACTAATTAATAAGCAATAAATATGATCAATTTTGTAAAACTGGTGTCTTTAATTCGCATTCCCGCTTAGTTGTTCGCCAATACCCTACTCTCCCCTAATGCTTGTTTTAAATATATTCAAAGTGACATAATAACTGAAAGTTAGGGATAGCCGAAATGTAGGAACAATCATTAAGGTTTTTAGCTTCGCAATAGACTATTTTTTTAATGTTTTTCAGCTTTTTTCTGTCTTTTAAAAAGTTATCTCTTCAATTATCTTAGTTAATCTCATTGTTTTTTTATAATTCTAAAAAAATAATTTACCTAATACAAACCTGTTAAATTAATGTAAAAGTTGTTTTAATAGAAACCACAACTTCTTATTCAGCAGGTAACAGCAATCAATTTCAGTAGTGTCATGTAGAAAATAAAAAGGCCGGAACGGTCGAATGATATATATATATATATATATATATATATATATATATATATATATATATATATATATATATATATATATATATATATATATGTATTATATATGTATATATATTTCCCATATGGACTATTTTGGCCAATTTTTTTAAATTTTAAACATAACTAGGGGGGGGGGGGGGTTGCGATTTCGAACAACAACATTTATTGTTAGAAATCGCAATTTCGAACAATAAATGTTGTTGCGATGGAAGAAACAAGAAGTAATTGAAAATTTAATTTCTTCAGCAAGAAAATTGTTACAAAACAAAAACGAAATAAAATATCATGACTTAAAGAGGTTCTAGTTATTCTGAACTTAATTCACATATTGTAATATGTGCATTGTTTATTTCGAGACTTTTGTGAACTTAATTCACATATTGTATGTGAACTTAATTCACATATTGTATGTGAACTTAATTCACATATTGTATGTGAACTTAATTCACATATTGTATGTGAACTTAATTCACATATTGTATGTGAACTTAATTAATATGTGAACTTAATTCACATATTGTAATATATGCATTGTTTATTTCGAGACCTTTTTTAACAGATGCTTTAATGGCTCTAGAAAGGCTTTCCGATGAGTCCTGACAACCTGCAAGAGGTAATGCTTTTGCTTTTCATCTTTCGTTATCGAAGAGTTGAAGGTCTGGATTAAAGCAACCCCTCTCTCTGCACAGCCATTAACTACTTTCATTTGCCTGGCAGTATCCTGAGCTAAATATAAATTGGATCCATTTGCCAAAGGTTGGGTGGCATCGGGAGAAAAACTTGAGCCTTCTCTTGAATATTTTTGATAGAAGGCTCAAGTTTCTCAAGGCTTTCTCTCAGATTCAAAGGAAGTCTAGAGCATTCCAACTCTTTGGTTGATTTTCCAATTAACCACACACTAGCAGAACTTCTCGTTGTAGGAGCTTTTGCCATTTTTACCTAAACAATGAACCAACAACCATTGCATAGAGTTTACCAGTTCTGTTTATGTTATAGAAAACTTCTGTTTCATGTAAACATTAAAAAAGAATTTAAAGAATGATTGAAATGACCTAGTACTACTACTACTAGTCTACTACAGAATGATAATTTTTAGTTTTATAATAACAATTTTCAGTTTAAACAATAAATATACAAATATTTAATTTAATTTAAAAAATATTATTTACCTTGGAATCTTTGAAGAATTCAAAATAGAGACAACTGCGTGTGATATAATATTTAATTACTAAATTATAATTGACTTAATTAATAATCATATTAATAATAGACTCATGCAGGAAATACAAATATGAGAAGAAGTGAAAGTAACTAAAAGTTGACTTAAATTAAAATTAAGTAAATAAGCAAAAAAGGTTGCAATGCAAATAATATATTTCTTTTTAAAATCTCATTTTACAGATTACTATATTTAATTTATTATAAAATTCTTATACATTTATTATATTTTACATAAACTACAACTACCATTACTTAGTACGTACTCTCACACTTAGAGGTTAAAATATATAAAATGAAACCACCGAACAAAAAATGAACAAACTTTAGATAAGCTAAAAAAATTGAAAATTCGTAGTATTTTTAGTGTCCGCTAAAATTGTTCCACTTTGCGCCACCTCTAAATATCACTGAATCTGTCTCATTTTTGGCTTAAGGACTCCTCTATGTATAGAAACAAGAGCAATTATGACCCAAATTGATATTAATAAAAAATATTTTAACACAGTAACTTGGACCACTCTAATATATACAGTGGTTTTCATAAACTTAAACGCACTCATATTTGAGAATAGAAATTTTTAGTTTTTTAACGATAAAACAATAACGAAAAAAGGTTTCGGTTTAGTTTTTTTTTCTATTTATTAGATAAATACATACAGAATATAAAATTCAAAAAAATTTACAAAAAATACAAATACTAAGTAATACTTAGGTACAACTACATGGTATTAAAAAAATAAGACAAAAAAAATTATTCATAAATTTAAACGCACGATACATTAGGAGGCGTAATTTATGAACCAATCAATATTTTGTGTATCCGACTTTTGCTTTAATACAATTAAGAACTCTTCTAGGCATAGACTCAACAAGATTTTTGCACATCGCTTCTGGGACCCTATACCAGGTCTCCTTAAGGACGTCCTTCAGCTGGCCAAGTGTGGAAATTTGAACATTTGCCAATTCACAGTCAATCCAAGCCCAAATGTTTTCAATCGGGTTCAAATCAGGTGAGTAAGGAGACCGCAGTATTGTCTTGATATTATTATTGTTGAACCATTCCTTTGTATAGTATGCAGTATGTGCAGTAGCGCCATCTTGTTGAAGTTTCCATGGTTTATCATTGAGCATAAGCAGGTCAATTGATGGAATTAGGTTGTTTTCCAGTACTTCTACGTATATTCTGGAGTTGATTCTCCCGGTGTATGTTTGACAGATACCAACACCTTTGTAATAGAAGCATGACCAGATTCCTATCGAGCCACCTCCACTTTGTACAGTCGGTCTAATGTACCTGGCGTAAAACTTTTCGTGAGCCATTCTTTTGACTGTTATGTTAGATTTGCGATTGATAAGCTCAAAGTTACTCTCATCACACCACATAATGTTTTTCCATTGTTCTATTGTCCAATACCTTCTTTCACGACACCATCTTAGTCTCCTTTGTTTATCATATGGACACAGGAGCGGTTTCTTTAAAGCAGAGTAGACTCCAATCTTGTATTTCATAAGTATTTGGCGGACTGTGCTTTGAGAAATAGATGTATTTCGCGTTGTATTGAATTCTGTGGTCAATTCTTTGTAACTAAATCTTGGATTAGCTCTGACAGCTCTAAAAAGAGCACTATCTGGTGGGTTTTCTCGCTGGCACCACCAGTGTGAAGAAAGTTTTGCTTCGTTGTCCGAACGCATTTCTCAGAAACTCCAATTAACCTGACGATTTCTTTATTACTTTTTGTTCCTTCTTTGATGTGAGCAATAATTTGTCATTTTTTACTTTGAGTGATACCTCTTTTGCCCATTATTCGCGTCTTTTTAGTGCAAAACTATTTTAACTTTTGTTTATTTATTAAATAATGATTAACTAATTCCAGGTAAGTCATATTTATATAAGATTTTTGGACAAAATCAATTAATTTAGGCCTATTAACGAGAAATATGGGGAAAAAACTACTAATTAACTATCAGTTAACAAGATATAAGACTTTTTTGGTTGTGCGTCTAAATTTATGAATAAAATAAAATCAAGCTTATCAATTAACTTTTTTGTGTTAAGGGTATAGAATGAGTAATAAACATCCTGTAAAAAAAATTAAGGTACTCTATAATAGAGTTTTACTATTAAATTATATATCAAACGTAGCGGTATATGTATATATATATATATATGTATATATATATATATATATATATATATATATATATATATATATATATATATATATATATATATATATATATATATATATATATATATATAAAAGTACCGGAACGGCGTTCCGGACCATTCCGGCTCTATAACATCACTGATTATTTGGAGTATATTGAATGATTAAGTAAAGTTTTTGATCAAATGTTATTTACTTAAACTACACTTGAACAAAATAGAAAAAAAAAATTACTTTCAAAATCAGTTGTTTTAAACAATTTTGTAATATTAGTTTAATATCAGTTTACAATAAACAAAAATTATTATTTTTTTGAGATGCAATTTAGAAAACTAATCTTTTTTAGGTTGCAGAGTAGTTTAGATTCATTCTTTATAGCATCGAAGAATGAAAATTTTGTTAAAGATACCTTAAATAACTAGTTTTACTGCTACTATTAAGGATACTAAAAGAACAAATGAACTCAAAACTGCATCAGTACCACCACCGGAAATTAGTGCTAGTATTGCTATTCAACATGTTGAACATGAGAAATCAGAACTTCAAGACAAAGACTTAAACGGAGAGTAGCAGAAAAGGAATGATATTTCACTTGACATAGCTATGGCTGTTTCAGAAAATGAACAGATTTTAAGTGAACCTTAACCTGATTCTGCAACCACTAAAGTTAGCCTAACACGTTTAAGTTAGATTTCAAATGCTGGGTTTATAAATGACATTGGAAACTTTGTCGGTACAACAATTGATTATATAACTATAAAAAACCTGTTAGAATTGCCATGGAAACCATCAACTGACAACAAAATGTCGCATTCAGTTCACATTAAGAAACATAATCGAGAAAAGCGATATCTTAATCATTCTCATCTGGAAAAATACGAATTAAGATATAAAATACTTTTAGGTAGGCAAAATATTCCTTTTAGAGGCCATAGAGATGATGGCAGCTTATTAGACATAGACGATGACAATTCTGATGTGATGATAAACGAAGGTAATTTTTGAGAATTGCTAAAATTTAGAGTAATCTGTTTAAATTTAAATTTAGAAAATTTTTTGAAAATAGCTAAAGCTTCTGCAACATACATTAACAAAACTACCCAAAATACTTTAATTGAATGCTGTGGAGAATAAATATATGTGAATAAATTGTGTTAGAGTCGTGTTAGAAAATCAAATTATTATTCTATTATGTTTGACGAAACAACTGATACATTACATCAGTCACAAATGACAATAATATTACGCTATTTGATGCCTGATGGATCAGTTTGAAAAGATTTTGTTGGATTTGTTGATTTGCATGATTAAAATTATCAAACTAAAAGTAATGCATTCATTTACAATGAACTTATTCTTGACAGCAAAGTTATTGGTCAATCGGTTATAAACATGTTAGAAAAAAATTTACTCTTTTCTTTAGAAAAATATGTCGGTGTGGGAATAGATGGTTGTAGTGTTATTATGTCATTGCAAAAAAGAGCGGTAGTTGAAATTCAACAAGTTGCGTCAAATGCTGATTGGCGTCCATGCAATAATCATACTTTAAATTTAACTTTAAAAAAGTGTTCAAACTGCAAGCAATAATATTTTTGGGGGGTTATAAGCGAAGTTGTTGCTTTTTTAAATGCTTCTGCAAAACAAAATTTTGTTATTAAAAAAATGCTAAATTCACAACTGCTTTCACTCTGCGAAACAGTAGTACTGCTATAAAATGCTAAATAAAAACAAACTTAATGATGTGTAAAAATAATTTAAACACATTTAATTCAACACATTTTTAATGTAAAGTGCTCCCAGAAGTCCATTCTGTTTTAGTCCAGTGCACCATGGAAGATCATTTAACTAGTTTATGTCTTCTTCCTTACCAATGTCACTTATTGGGCTAGAGCAAACATTGAACCTCTGACCTCTTGGTTCTTGAACCACAGCTCTAATCACTGCGGTACGGCTGGACTTAGACATCAAGCTGATACACGAACTGAGGCAGTATACAAACTATTCTGGCTTATTTTTTCGAGGAAAATATTCGGAATATTTAAATGATTTTTCAAGTAACAATAACAAAAAATAAACAAAGTAAAATTAATAATAATCAAAATATAAACTATTTTTGATACTTTGATGTTTAAGGTTTAAACAGTTTCATATAAATACTTTTCATAAATATAGTTAGAAAAAAAAGGTTTGTATTCAAAGTTACCCGCTATTCAAAGTACGGTTTACATTACAGTGTTTTAAACCATTTAAAAAAACTACAACTAAATTATTATCAATGTTTGAAACTTATGAAGTACGAGAACTTGCGAGAACTTACAAGATAGAGTAATAATATTAAGTAAGCTAAAAATCATTTCTTAGTTAGTGATACAAGCTTTCTAATATTTTTGTAGCCTTTGGTTGGTGAGAAGGTCTGTTATTTTAGTACGCTCTGGTTCAAACCAAGGCAATCGGTATCCTAAATTTTTAAAATCTTTTTTTCAAAAAGACGAACTTAAGAATAATTTTAAATTAAAATGAAGAGGGTAGATTAAAATCAGCTTTTAAAGAAAAGTGTAGAATGGGATATATAACGTAGACTTAATGTGACGTTTAACCAACGCCAATAAATATTTAAAAAATATTTTACAAACAGACTATAACAGGTTAAAATTCTGCATGTAAAATATCGAGGATTGTTTATTTTAGCATACTAAGAATACACTACAAATATTCTTGCCTTAGCAGCTTGAAGCTTCATACCAGTTTTGCTGAGCAATTTAAAGCGTTTTAAAACAAAACGCAGTTTCTGGTCCCGACCAATCGCAACTGTCTTAACTTCTTACTTATGTTCCTCTTCACTCAACAGTCCGATAGTTATATGTACTTTAACATGTAGTGTTACTTTAAAGATGAGTTCATGTATTCATCGAGTGAAACATTTTAATCGAAAAGAAAATAAATTTATTTAATAAAAAATTTTCCATTGAAAATAATTTTTTGCAAATTATTTAAAGTTTCTCAATCTCAACTTCATCAACACTAATCTCAACATCATCAATAACGCTACAAAGTTTATTGTGGTTACTTAAGAATATTTTTCAATTGCATAATTACAACGATACAAATGCATTACCATGGTAAGCTTGTTGCTCAACCTTCATATTATAATGAGTCAGAAGTAGATCCTACTTATGAAAGAAACACCACTAATTTCATCACACTGATAAAACAATCATTGGCACGTACCACACTGCACTCAATCAATGTTAAAGCCGTACTTTGTAATTAAACACTTAGTGCTAGTACATTAAATTTTTACAGAGTTTTCGAATACGCATTCTCCATTAAAGTTAAGCAATTAATTGCACATTTCTTGGCGCAATGAATTGTTAGTAATAAGAACAGATTTTATCATAAAATAACAGAATTTCTACGTCAACAAATCGCCTGCTTAATTTACATAAAGCTTTCGCTGTATTAGAATACTTTAATAAAGTATAAAACTTTTATAAAAAAGTATAAACATAAAACTTTTCAAAATCGATATTACGTGCTTCTTAGGTTTCATTTATTCTTCATCCCAAATGTTAACACCATCTTTAGCAACAATCTGCTATCTCTTTATTAATGGTATATGCAAACTTTGAGGCATGTTGTACCAGAGATGAAGTTGTACAAAGATTTGTGCTGTGGCTGCGCAATGTTCCTTAGATCCCTCAGTATCAACTATGAAACAAAGTGATAATGTACCTACCACAACGAGTATTTTTTTAATTAAATGCACAATAATTACTGCTTTTTGTTCTGCTTCAATAGTTAAAGATCTTTCAATTGCTGCTTCAAAAGTTTCAATTGTTGCTCTCAATTGTTGCTTCAATAGTTTCAATTATTGCTTTAACTACTTTCTTTGCGATCAATTCTTTATTCTTTACAAATCGTTTTTGTTTCTGAAGAATAAGCGAGTAGTATTGTTATTTTTTCGAAAAGAACCACCGGATCTAGGAAAACTTATTACCAGTCAGACGTCATTTTTTAACATAAATTGAAATAAACTCAAAATGTAGAAAATGCAGTTGTAGCCTTACTCGATCAGTATTGAAAACATTAACTGGTAATTTATTTGTTGTTTTAAGTTAAGCACTTTCGTTCATTTGTGTTTTATTATTGCAGCTTACTTTATTGGATTTATTTCAAAATATTTAGTTTTCCATCTCTAAAACGACAACTCTGATATTTAATTCTTTTTTTAGGTGCTCCAGGTTATTTATGAGGCATTTTTATTTGTATGATTTCTAAACGTAGCACAACACCAAACAAACATATTTTTAAATTTTTTTTTCAATTAGTTATTTTTCATCATAATACACACGCCATAAGTCGATTGATTTAATCTCTTTGTTTAAGTATTTAGCTTTTTTTTTAAAAAAAAAAAGGCTGTAAAACTTCAATTAAAATGTATTATCTGTATTAATTCTTTTTTAATTAAGTGTTTGGATAAAAAAATATGATTCGGTTACTTTAAATGCATCTTATATATTAAAAGATGCGTTATTATAAGTAAACTCTGGGAAATGGTACGAGAAATGGTGCTTTATTTTTGTTTGATCTTTTTATTTGCAACAGTGTCATCGCAGCAATGCGATCAAATGTACGGCATAACAGATAAAAGTTCATCAACAAACTTTACTCAAATTACAAGTTTTTTAAACGGGAACTACACGATACAAATAATTCTTACATTTACAGAACAAAACAGTAGCTGCAATAAAGTAAGTTTATCAGGTTTGCTGGCATTTTATGCAACTAAGTACGCTATTGATAGAGCTAACAACAACACGCAGTGGAAAATGATTGGCGCTCGATTAGTTGACAACTGCGGGGATTTAACAACAACTATGGAGACAGGAATCAAAGTTATATCTTCAGTTAATATAGAAAGTAATTCAGTTTGTCGTGAAAAATATATGCAGTGTAGTGTAAGTGGATTAAACTTCATGAAACCTCCTGCGGCTATTTTAGGGACAGATATGAGCACTACAACAATTCCTTTAGCTTCGTTAATGTCTTTGTATGAGATTCCTATGATAAGCCCTTGGGCTTCTAATCGTTTGCTAACTGATAGCACAATGTATAGATCATTTTTACGAACTATTCCATCAGACAGTATGCAGGTTCGAGTAATGTTGGATGTAATGAAAAGGTTTGATTGGAATTACATTTTTGCAGTAGGTTTAAATGATTCTTACGGAAAACTAGCACTCGAGGATCTTCAAATTCAAGCCGCGCAAAATGACATATGGATATCTGATACAAGCTATATTACTTATAAGGGAAATGATATTTGTAGAGAAGTAAATGAAACTCTTAAAAAAATAAATAATCAACCGAGTGCTACGGTCGTTATATTGTTTTGTTACTTTAGCGGGCTAGGCGAAATCTTATTAATAGAAGCTGAAAAAGCAAATATTTCTCGTATTTGGTTGACAAGTGACGCATGGAATCCTGAAGCGCTTAACAAAAGCTACAAACATACCGTTCCAAAAAACCAATTGCACGGTCTTTTATCAATATCTATGAATTATTCAACAATCTTAGACCTATCAAGTTATATTGAAAACGAAATAAAAACAAATTATCTCGTAAATAATTTTCTTCAAAATTACCTTAAAAACACTTTTAATTGTGAACCAAAATATATTTCAAATGACAAATCAGTTTTATACGGAGAAAATAACTGTTTCATTATAGTAGATGACATAAAGAAGCAACTTATCGAATCAGATATTAGCTCAAGTAATTGGGTAGATGCCGTTACAGTTCTAACAAATGGAATTTATTCTTATATTTACAATAACAGTCTACATCAGTGTTGTGCTAACACGCCTATTGATTACACAAAGTTGACACAAATTATGAAGAACATGTCTATTAAAAGTAGTACTGGGAATGTGGTGACTTTTAACAACTCAAATGACCCAGTGCGTGCGCTTTACAACATTGACAACTTGCAGAATGAAAACGGAACTTTAACATATATAACGATAGGAAGTTGGTCATATAAAAATAATTATATGAATTTTAATATTTTGAACAAAAATATAAAGTGGCCATACTGGTATGTACAGCAAAACTCTTCAGCACCACAATCAAAGTGTAATCGAGACTGTGTAAATGGTGAAGTGGTGGTTAGTTCTCACAACACTGGTTGCTGGACTTGTATAAATTGCAGCGGCTTTTATAATTACACAAATACAACAAACGCAAAACAATGCTCAACATGTATTGATGGCTATCACTCTATAAACAACAACACTGCTTGTAATAAAACCGATATTGCGTGGTTAAATTATAAAAGCTCAGAAGGGGTGGCAATTATTGTTGTTAGTAGTATTGGTCAAGTTCTTACATTAATTGGGTATTTTTTCCTTTTCAAGTTTCGACGTTTCCTTCCAGAGAGCGGATCATATTTTTTTACTTCAACTTTTACATGCTGCTTACCTTTTATTAGTTTTTCATATGGATATCTAAATATTGTTGAACCAACTAATGTATTGTGCAGCTCACGAAACATGATTTTCTTTATCTTACTTATGTCTTATTCGTCTTCTTTGCTAGTTAAAACAAATATGGCAGTTGAATACTTCAAAAATAAAACAATAAAGTACCGGCTGTTGACAGTACAAGTTTTTTTAATCACAACCATGATTTTTGTAGAGTTGATTCCAGTGTTCGTTTTAATTTTTATTCATAATCAGAATATAAATGAGGAGATTGTTTCTGGTTTGACATATTTTTTTAAAAGTAGAAGCTGCTCCATAAATTTAAATGTTCCTAGTTTGATTGCTAACTTTATTCCATTAATAATACTGATTTTAGCTTCTTGTTGTGCGTTTCGTGAACGTAACATGGAGCACCACTTTTATGAACCAAAGTTTTTTAGTTTCACGTGTATAGCTTTATGTGTTGTTATGGTTGCATATCTGATTACTTTCAATTTTGTACAGAACAAGTTAAAATCTATTGTGATGACGTTTACGCTTAGTATTTTTGGTTTAATTTACACGATTTGCTTAATACTGCCACAAATATATATCGGTTATGAACGCCATCGTCAAATGTTCATCAAAAAACGTTCAAAAAACAAATTTGGAAGCAAGAAACACGCACAAAAAAACAGTTCAATATCTGTTTACACAATGTACAACTATTAAATGGTTACACATGTGTAACCACTTTACAAATTTTCACTTTACAATTTATTGAATTTATGAGTAACCACTTAGTTGTTGTATATTCTTGTACCATCTAGCAGTTTTATATAGTAATGTAAATTTACATTCTATGCATAGAATGTAATTTTAAAGCAACTGTTAAACTCACATTTGTTGCTATTATTTGGTTATGGTGAGATGTTTTACTTACTTTATTGTTTTTATAACTAATTTTAATCAAATTTTGTCTATCGACGTTTGACTTGGTGGGATACTGGCTACTACTAGCATTCAGTTATTTCTTAAAATATTATTTTTACTGAAAAGTGTTAAAGAAGTCAAATAAAAAGATTTTGAGGAAAAACTTTTAGAATTTTTTTTATACTACAACCAAACCGCAGAAAACATTGGGAAGTGAAAATCAATGCAAATCAAAGGCACACTTTTGACTTCTTCAATGAATAGATTATCTAAAAAAAATAATTAGATTTGTGGCAATTGTTAAATGAATATTTAAATCAATTAAATGAACTGTTTAATATGCTAATATTTTACAGTTTTTGATTAGTTAACAGTTATATATGTTAACAACATATATGTTTTATATGTTAACAACTTATTTAAGTTTGAACTTTTGTAATATATTATGATATGATATGACCTATTTGGTCTCCTCAGCAATGGGAAAATTTATCTTAATTTTTTTAATATGTAGGAAGATGGCTGTCATCTCATAGATTTAAAATTGCAGCTAAAGTGTGCATAAAAAATCAAACTGTAAACAACAGAAACTTTGATGAATATATTGCACTTTAGTTAAATATGTATAAAGGAGAAATAGTTATTCCTGAAATTCATGAACTAATAGAAATACAATTTCTTCTGAAATTAAAAGAATTTTTTCAGCCGAGAGTAGTTCATTTTAAGGAGAAGAAAAATGCTAAGGCATAATGGTATGAAGTATTTTATAACATTGTTATATAATTCAATTCAAAAACAATTGCTTTTGTTTATGTGTATGTTTTTTGTGTATGTTTATGTAAGGTTACTTTTTATATAGCTGATTGATTTAAAAGAGTTAAGATCAAAAACATTTGAAAAATTATGTGGACCACTTGTGAAAAACACAAGTGTCCACATAATTTGAAAAATTATGTGGACCACTTGTGAAAAACTTCATAAATTTCTATGTGATGATTAAAGACATGGAAAATGTTTTATTAGAAATCATTTTCGTAAAATGTTAAAGGTTATTCCGTTATTATTTTTGCATAAATGTAAAATGAACTGTATAAATATCTTTTCAAATACATTAGTTCAAAAAGCATAAAGGTTGTTAAACAATAATTCATTAACATCTAGTATTATCCTTGGTTTATTCGGTAAACAGTATTCCACATACTACATCTACACCTACATACTACATTTTTGCAATTCTAAAACTAAGATAGTTATCGATCTTGGATTTACTAATAAGTGAGAAATTTGTTGATTTGATCTCCGAATATGCAACATGCAACAACTTTATGAACTTAAGTGAAATAAATTAATAATAAAAATAAAATATTAAATGAATAATAAGAATCCATTATATAAACTAGTTGAAGTTACATTTTTAAATAAAAGTTTCACCTTTTTTTTTAAATCTGTCACTTTCGTAAAACGTGGCTAAATGAATTAAGTCAAAAATGCATTTGTTTAAAAGCGTTTTGTTTTTAAAACATTGTTTGGTTTTATTTGAAATTGAGGTTTTGATCTTAATATTTAAGGAAAGCAAGGTTTAAAAAGCTTACATACATAATTCAAGATGTATGAACAGCATCATTTGCTATATGAAAGGAAAGACTAAAAGGTATTCTGTCCAATCACTACAACAAAAACCTTTTCCAGAAGCTTTAAAAATCAGACCAACTGTTAAAAGAAGAAAATCTTATAAAAGAAAAGCTTTGTAAAGTTTCTACAATGAATTTAATAAAAAAACCATTGAAGTTGCAGCAATTGAATTTTAATGTTTATTGTTTATAAACATTAAAACTGTGTCTATAGCATTATTTAAAAAAAGCTCAAAAACACAGGTGCCGGTAAAAAAAACTTTAAAATGGATCTCTTCATATTTAACAAACAAAAGGCAGTCGGTTGTTATTAGAAGTTTTACATTAAATGAAAAAGTAGTAAAGTTTGGTGTTGGTCAAGGAACATATATGGTCCTCAGTATTTATATTTGACCTACTAGGTACAACATAATTAGACAATGTCTTTTTTGCCGATGATACAATGATTGCAAATGTTGACTTTATTGAACAGTTACAGAAAACATTTTGCAGGAAATTAGAAAAAGTTAGTAATTGGTTTTTAGCGAATGAACTATCACTTCATCCTGAAAAAACAAAACTGATGATATTTGGTTGCGCAAAAAATATAGAAGTAAAGTTACACGGGCTTAAGGGGACCTAATATGGAGAAAATTATAAAGAAAATAGCGTTAGCATTTTTGGTATTCTTTGGGACGACAAAAGGAACCATGACCATTTAGTACAAACATCAAAAAAGATAATTAATGGCATCTAGCAACTTAGAAAGTTTGATAAACTATTGTCTTGCAAATCTGTTTTATACAATGCTTTAATTAGAAGTCATTTAATGTATGGTGTAATTTGGGGAACAGTAAATCAAAAAAAACTATGTTTAGTTAAATTATTCAATTAACTCAAATGTCTACGATAGAAAGCTCTACGGATTATTGGTCCCAAAAATATGCACACAAAATTGATCTTTAAAAAATGGAATCTGTTATCGTTAGATCAAGAGTATCAAAAAGCTATTAGAATCAAAAAAAATAGCTCCTCCTAACTTAAAATGTTGCATGTTGGTGAATCAAGTCACAGTAAAATTGAAATTAAAGCTAATCAATTAAAAGATATGGATTTGCTTTTAAGCGCAATAAAGCGTAAAATTTTATTTAATTTTTTTCAAGACGTATATCGGCTATAGAAATTAGGAATCAAGGAAGACAACTTTCATTAGGTATTATCCCCTTTCAGTTTTCTAGTTAAACTTACCTTTTTATTGTATGTATATTGTGCAAAAGAAAGTAGCACCTAAGAAATTTTTTTAAAAATGTACATTTAAATAAATATAAGAAAATAATATTGAGTTTTTATTAAATTAAACTAAGATATTGTTTTAAATAAAACTATATTTATTTATTTTAGTTAATGATTTCGTTAATAATATAATTTCAGAACTAATAAAATGCCGAAGATATCAATATATGACAGAAATCGCATCATTGTTTTACATGAAGATGGCTATAGTCAAGTTAAAATAGCCAAACATGTGAATTGTTTGGGAGTCTCAGTTCAAAAAATAGTTAAAAAATATAATGAAACTGGTGATGTAGTAGATAAAAAGAAGTCTGGTCGTCCCAAGAAGTTAAGCCTACGTGATGAACAGTTTTTAAAAATAACAGCGCTACGAAATCGCAAGAAAGTAAGCGCAGAATTTGTTCAATATCTAAAAGAGCTAGTGGAACTTTAGTACATGCATCTATTGTGCGACGATCTTTAATAAAATCTGGATTAAAAGGCTGTGTAGCTATTAAAAAACCTTTACTACGCAAGTGTGATAAAGAAAAAAGAATAAAGTTCGCCAGAGAGCACAAAGAGTGGCAGAAAAATCAATGGAATAAGGTATTGTTTACAGACAAATCTAAATTTCAAGTATTTGGGACGAATAGACGTCAGTATGTTAGGTGAAGAAAGGGAGAGGATTAAAGGAGTCATGTTTAGCATCAACTATCAAACTTGGTGGAGGGAATGTTCAAGTTTGGGGGCGTATTTCAATAAAATGGGCAGGGGATATTGCTAGAATAACAGAAAAGCTTACAGGTGATAAATATAAAAATATTTTACATAATCATACTGTGCCCTCTGGACGACAACTGATCAGGGATTATTTTATCCAACAACAGGATAAAGATTCCAAGCATACTCGAAAATTAGTTAAAAATTATTTGTCAAATCTGGAAGAGGAGAGAGTGCTTCAAACCATGCCTTGGCCTCCTCAGAGCCCTGATTTGAATATAATCGAAAATGTTTGGGACAACTTAGACAGAAAGAGATGGAAAGGTTGCTAAAGAATGTAAACGAGCTTTGGAATGTTCTAAAAGAAAAATGGTATATTGTGATGGTATCCCCATCACAATTATTGAAAATCAGTACAAAAGTATAAATAAAAGACTCTAAGATGTTATTGTAAATAAAGGTGGTCACACTTAATTAATTAAGTCTCTATGTATAGTTATAGATTTAAAAGTTTTGAACAAAACTTGTATTATATTACACAATTTAATAAAAAATATATTTGTACCTACATTTTTGTTTTAATTTCATTTTGTTTGACATTTTACCTTGAATATATTAAAATTCTCTTAGGTGCAACTTTCTTTTGCACAGTACTGTATATATATATATATATATATATATATATATATATATATATATATATATATATATATATATATATATATATATATATATATATATATATATATATATATATATATATATATATATATATATATATATATATATATATATATATATATATATATATATATTATTTGTACAATACCCTGACATAATTTATATACATATATTTATATATATATATATATATATATATATATATATATATATATATATATATATATATATATATATATATATTATTTGTACAATACCCTGACATAATTTATATACATATATTTATATATATATATATATATATATATATATATATATATATATATATATATATATATATATATATATATATATATATATATATATATATACAGGCCCGGTTTTAAGCGTAGGCGACGTCGGCGACAGCCGACGGCGGCACTTTTCTAGAGCGGCATTTTCTTAATTTATTTTGTGTTTTCCCAAAAAAAAAAAATAAGCGATCTGACTATAAAACCGTTAAGTGCCACTCGTTGGGAAAGCAGGGTCGATGCCGTACGGGCACTTCGATTTCAGATTAGTGGAGTTTACGATGCACTAATTGAAATCGCAGAAGACAATACATTAACTACTGCACCACAAGTCAAGAGTCGCGCAGAGGCTAAGGGAATAGCCAGAAATATTTCAAATTTCAAATTTGTTTGCTCCTTGGTATTGTGGTATGACATTTTATTCCAAATTAATATTGTCAGCAAAATGCTCCAATCACAGGCTTTAGACTTGTCGCTTGCTCTAGAGCATTTAAACGCTACCAAATCTTTCCTATGCGATTATCGCTGTGATGAAGCATTTGCCGCAATGGTTGAAAATGCAAAAAAATTGGCAGTTGAACTAGAAATTTTTGAAGGATTTGATGTGGATGATCCCGTACGCGTACGCAGAAAGAGTAGACAATTCCTATAAGAAGGTCGTGATGAACCGATAGTATCACCAGAACAAAACTTCAGAGTATCTTTTTTCAATCGAATATTGGACATCGCAATTCAAGCAATAAATGAAAGATTTACGCAATTATCGGAATATAACGAGTTATTTGGGTTTCTTTACAATATCGGCAGCAAACACTTTACGGATGATGAGTTATTGAAACACTGTAAGAACTTGCAGTTAGCGCTTATGTCTGATGGCCAATCTGATATCAACGGGGTCGAACTTTGGTATGAAATTAAAGCTATTGGGAGACGACTTGATACTTCCAATAGCGATCCAAAAAGTGTATTAAAATGTATTTACACATCTAATGTTGTCGAAGTATTCCCAAACCTTTCGATAGCTCTTCGCATACTACTAACGTTACCAGTCACAGTTGCTAGTGCTGAAAGAAGCTTTTCAAAGCTGAAAATAATAAAATCCTATTTCAGATCACAAATGTGTCAAGATCGTTTAGTTGGTCTAGCTACGATTTCCATCGAGAAATAAATTGCTGATCATTTGGACATAGAAGATTTGGTTAAAGATTTCGCAGAATTAAAAGCTAGGAAAATTCACTTTTAATTACGATTTGTTTTTTATTTTTTCATGAATGGAATGTTTTGTTTTTTATTTTTGTATAAATTCAGTTTTTTTATTTACTTTGTTTTTGTGTAATTTTTCGTAATAAAATAAAAATATATTAAAGTTTGATTTTCAGTGTTTTTCTATTTTCCTTCAAATTGGAAATTATTGCATTTTTAATTTTTGCGGCGGCAAATTTGCATCTCGCCTACACATAGAAAACTGTTAGAACCGGGCCTGTATATATATATATAAATTATGTCAGTGTATTCTACAAATAAAGTGCTCAATGTTCTTAAAGAACAGAGCAATAATAAATTAAATAATTTAAATTTTTTATTCATTATCATATATTTAAATAATATTTTATTTTATTATCATTTATTAATTTAAGTTGAAATATTTAAGATTTTTCGAATTCTGCCTCTTTCATTGGACTATTTTTATCAAATTATTGAACTGTTTCACTCTTTCTTTTTTCAGTTTATAAGCGTATAGGTTTTCCTATAAGAGTGTCAAGAATTAACACGATTTATATTGCATATATTTTGCATATTAAACAACAAACTAGAAAATCTAAGAAGACTAACAAATCCTTGACTGAATTTTTATTTTATTTTAAATTTTGGTTGTTTATTTTACTTTATTGGGATTTTTAAATTGATTTTTTTTATCCAACGATATATTCCTGGCCTTTTTTTTGGAAAAGTCTTTTATAAGATCTTTAATTTTAAGTTGGTTAGCCATTTCTTTTTTTATTGAAATTGTGGCAAAATTCATGAGATATGGAAAAGCAAAGAGCTGTTGCGTCTATGTCCTTTTGCAAAGGTGGGATATCCAGGAGAATGTTTCGTAGCTGTTGCGTCTATGTCCTTTTGCAAAGGTGGGATATCCAGGAGAATGTTTCGTACTCTTTCCAAATTATTACAAGAAATTATCAGTTCTTTTACAAAACTACTATTGTAGTTTTGTAAAAATTAACTCTGATTTTTTCTATGGGATTGTCATGGGGTTTATCTTCTAGCTCGTAAGTCAAGATTTTTTTTTTACTCATTCTTATCTCTGGTTGAAAAATTGCCTCAATACTGATTTCTTCAGCGATTTTTCAAGCATCAACCAAAGCTCTCTCAAATCAATGTTACATTTTTATGTTATTTAAACATTCCTCATTTCCTATTTAAATATTCCTGAATTTGAACATTCCGA
Organism: Hydra vulgaris; assembly: GCF_038396675.1. Taxonomy (NCBI): domain Eukaryota; kingdom Metazoa; phylum Cnidaria; class Hydrozoa; order Anthoathecata; family Hydridae; genus Hydra; species Hydra vulgaris. Next base: position 39,482,491 of record NC_088923.1, read on the forward strand.
CGTAAAAGGAGGATTGTTGCCTCAAGTCCCTTTATAATGGAACTTAAAGCATCAATCCTCCTTTACGTTAAGTATAACTCTATGGTTAAATAGCCAAATTGAAATAGACGCAAAAAGTTGATGCAAACGATTATTTGTAAACAAATATCATGTGATCTTAAAAACGTCTTGCTTGAGTGAGGTGTTTTTTAAAAACACTTCACTCAAGCAGGACGTGAGGTGAAATAAATTTTAGCACCACGTGCTGAAATTTATTCCACCTATCTGAGTACCTCGGTTAGACGGGGTGTTTTTTCTCAATATGAGAAAAACAAGTTAGTAAAAAATAAGCTGAGAAATAAACGTGAATTGTGGGCATAACATATCTCTGCTGGGAAGAATGCACATAAAATTAATGTTAAAGCCGAATATAAAATATATATAAAAATTAATGTTAAAAATATAAAAAGCTTGTAAAAGCGTAAAAGAACTTCTAAAAAGAAAATTACAAAAATACGAGGAATAGTTTGTTAAAAAAGCCTAATGTAAAAGTAATTTATTCATACATCCGAAGCAAACACCAAGATGGGAAGACATTCATATTAAGTAGTTTTTAAGTGTAGAACATTTCATCACTTCAGAAGTTTCCAATATTCAGTTATAGGCTACTACTTTTTTTTGTAGTTTTTAAGGTGTACCTACCTGTACTTTAAAATTTAATTTAAAAATAGTTTTCTAAAATTCTCCTAAAATTTTGTATTTGAAAATGTTATTTGTTCCAATTTAATGCATTTTCTTATATTCACATTTCTTATCAATTAAGGCTCGCCATCATCGGCGAGCCTTAATTGATAAGAAATGTGAATATAAGATATTCAACATCTTATCAACAAGATAATAATTATCTTTTGCATTTTTACCTTAAGTGTCAAAACCTAAAACTTGCTGTATATTACTTATGTTTCAGATGGTACGCAAAACCTATGTTTTAGATGGTACGCAAAGAAAAAGTAATCCTATAGTAGTACCAACCTCCATTTGGCCATTCAAGCTGTTAAAGATGGCAGTAAAATATTAGCGGCAGCAAAAACATGAGATTAACGCTGAAAGATAAGATAAATGGAGCTCTGTGGGAAGAAAAACAGTGTTTACAAAGCAACAGGAATAAGCACTAGTAAGACTTTTATACTTGGCGGATCGTGGATTTCCATTGACAACAAAACTTATTTATATGCAAAAAAATTACATTGTTGTTGATTAATTCAAAAAGATTTGCCTACTACATGACATAAATCTCACTTAGATTACTCACTTATATAAAAATTAAAAAATCTTTAGGTGTGTTTTTCAATCCAAGTGACTCGAAGAAGAAGAAGTTCCCCATCAAACAAAAAAAAGCAAGTGGCTCAAGAAAGAAAAGGATTTTTTTGCCTAATCAAATAAAAGCATATGGCTGAAAGAAGAAGAAATCGCATAGTTTAAATTATTATTAAATTAAATGCTACCGAGTACATCAAAAGCTTATAACAGAAACAGCAAAAACAACTCACTGCTGTGTGTTTGGTGTGGCATAGGTGGATTCATCAAAAGACTGGCTCCAATGCATATATACATAATCCAGCTTCCATATATGGACTTCACATGCCCATATATCATATATGGGCATGTCAAGTCTATTTTTGCATCAACATGTGCACAGAATGTGCTTAATTTGAAAAAATATAATAAAGTTTTAACTCTTTTTACATTGGTGAAATCGCCCCATGAAAGGCAAAATCGCCTCATATAAGTGTGTAATACAAATCGGTGTTCATGAATATACATAATTTATTTTTTTAGAATTTTTAAACGTGATCAAACTTAATATCGTTTATTTAATATAATTCAGTTAATGGCATACAAAAAAAGCATATCAAGTTGAACAGACAACATAAAGTAGTATATATATATATATATATATATATATATATATATATATATATATATATATATATATATATATATATATATATATATATATATATATATATATATATATATATATATATATATATATATATATATATATATATATATATACATATACATATATATAAATATATATACATATATACATATATATATTATATATGTATATATGTATATATATTTATATTATATATATAAACATATATATATAAATATATTTATATATATGTATATATATATTCATATATATATTGTTATGTTTGCGGCCCTATTATAACACGGTATTTATTAAGTTAAAAACATTTTGAATACGTCACAGCAGAAAGCGGAAAAACGTGCTTAAAGTAAGATGGCGGTTTTCTAGAACTTATTTGTATATAACAACAACAACAACAACAACAATATATTTTCCAGTAAAATTATTACAATACTCCAGCCACACAAAAGAAGTAATATTTACACTGGATGGTTCACTCTCATATAGCATTGCTAAAACAAGGAGAGCGACCATGAGAATCAAATAACATATACATAACGAAAAATAAAAATCACATACTTCCAAAATTAAATCATAAAGCCAAGATTAAATATTAATTAATTTCAATATATATATATCTGAAAGAAACAAAAAAAAATAAAAAATAAAAATAAAAGATATATTTCAATTAAATTTCAACATAGCTACCAATAAAATTGTTGACTCATAAAAATTCTTGATTTATAAAATAGGATTTGAGTTTGTTTTTTAATTCTTGTTTTTTTAACTCGTAAATTGGACTGTTATTAAGCTTAGTTTGAAGGTAATTCTAGTCATTTATTGCAGAGTGCATAAGGGAAGATTTGCCTTAAAATTATTTAACTTTTTTATTAAAGAAAATCATTCACTAAAAATAGATGGAAGCATATTATTTAGGCAGCCATGTATAAACAGGCAATTATCAATTTTGATGTGGTCATAAAAACTTAAGATTTGAAGATCTTTGTAAAACTCTTAGTATGAGAATTATAAGGAAGGAATTTAATTATTCTTATTGCTCTTTAGTTGTTCTAGAAAGGGTGACTTTTGTCCCCAAGATAGGCAGCAATATGTTAGGTGAGAGTTAAATATAGCAAAATAAATAGATTTTAAAGTTTTTTCGTTAACATAATATCTTAGGTTAGATAAGATAGCATTGGATCTGTTTAGTTTAGTTGATAATTCATTTATATGGCATTTCCAAGTTAAGCTTTCATCTATTTTTATTCCAAGATAGTTTATACTCTTTTGAGGGAGTAGTTTCTTACCATTTAATTTAATCTTGAGTTGACTATCTTCATTATTGGATCTTGGTTTGAAAACTATTAGCTCAGTTTTATTACTGTTAAGAGATATTTTATTGGCATTTAACCAGTTGCAAAGTTTTTTGAGGTCAAAGTTGACATATTTGTTCATTTTTTTAATAGATTTACTGATATAAAGAAGATTTGTGTCATCAGCAAAATGCTGGACTCTACAGAATTTAATTGCTTTAGATAGATCATTTATGTAGATAATAAATAATAATGGTCCCAGTACAGACCCTTGTGGTACACCTATATTAATTTCACAAGTATTGGAGTTTTTTCCATTTATAGAAACAAATTGATTTCTATTAGTGAGAAATGACTTGAGCCATAAATTTGAGACACCTCTTATACCATAATAAGATAGTTTGCTGAGAAGAATATTTAAATCTACTGTGTCAAATGCTTTTTGGAGGTGAATAAATACACCGCACCCAAACATTCCTTTATCAAGGGCACCTCTAATATACTCAGTAAAATTAATTAGTGCAAGAGATGTTGAATAACTTGACCTGAAACCAAATTAAAGATTGCAGAGGATATTGGCTTGCTTAAGAAAGTCATATATTTGATTGAACATAAGCCTTTTCCAAGATTTTGTCAATGTTTGATAATAAAGATATTGACCTATAGTTAGATACAAGTAATTTAGAATCTTTTTTGAAGATAGGTATAACTTTAGCAGTCTTTAGGATGTTGGGAAATATACCTTTGGAGAATGAAATATTAAAGATATTAGAAAAAATTATAGAGATTTCATTTCGAAGAAGTTTTAGAATTTTTATAGGTATGCTATAAGGCCCAGATGATTTGCATGGGTCAAGCGAGTCCATTATTATTTTTATTTTATATTCATCAGTTGGTTTAATAAAGAAGGAATTTGGATTGGGATTGGATAGATAATCAGAGAAGTGATTTTGGGATGTAGGAATTTTCGATTGGATGTCTCTACCAATAGTTGTGAAATAATTGTTAAAAGCATTGCCAATATCCTTTGTATTAGTTATTGAATCGTTGTTTTGTTGTAAAATAGTTGGTGCAGTGTGATTATTTGGATTGAGAATAATAATACTGGAGATACCCTTCGAAATCGATTTAATATTTTTGATATTCTTAGTAAAATAGGTAGTATAATATATCTTTGCTTTCCTTAAGTAGTAAATTTAAAGTATTTCTGTACTTTTTGTACTCATTATGATAAATAGTTTTGTTTACAGGATTCTTAGATTGTATATATTTTTTAAACACTTTATTTTTGTGTTTGATAGACAGTTTTAAGTCATCAGAGATCCATGGTTTGGCCATAAATTTAATATCCATTTTATTAAGTTTTCTATGAGGTGCGTGAATATCTAGCAGTTCATTAACAACATTAATAGTTTTAGTAAGCATGTAACTGCAATCATTAGATTTATTAGAGATATCTTTATAAGTTTTGTTGAAGTCATTTACAAATGATACTTCATTAAATGCTTTCCAGTTTCTTTCCATTACTATTTTTTTGGTGGTCAAAGTTTTTAAAATATTGTGAACAAATAGAAATTGAGGAAACTGATCAGATATGGCAGTAGTAATGTTTCCTGCAGTAAAATCATTTGATTTAACATTTGAGAATATATTATCAATTAAAGTTTTAGAGTTGTTAACTATACGTGTTGGATGGATAATATGAGGCATAAAGTAGTTAGTAGCTAGCAAGTTTAGAAACTCCTTTGTTGATAGAATATTCATTTTTAAAAGATCGATATTGTAATCACCCATTAAGAATATCATTTTATTTTTATTCGAAAGTTTATTAAGCAAAGGAGTGATATAGTAATTATTGAAATCCTCAACCATCATTAGTGGGTGTCTATATATACAACCAACAACGTTGGTTGTATATATAGACACCCACTAATGTTATGCTTTTTAGGAATGACTATTTCTACAAAGACAGATTCAAGTTCTTTGGATTTATATATGTTGAGGTCTTTACGAGGTTTATATGCAAACTTATTACTTATATATAAAAGGGCACCTCCAGCTTTAGATTCAGTTGGTGTATGTTCATAAGAATAACCTTTAAGAGAAATGTTAGTGACTGGAGTTTTATTACTAATCAACCTTTTTTCAGTTAATCCTATTACATTAAATTCAAGATTAGCAGATTCAAGTAACTGTTCCAAGTCATCGAAGTGCTTAGAGAGGGATGCTATATTTAAATGAATGAGCTTAAATGAAGTTTTTTCTTTTTCTTGTGTTAAATCATATAGATCATCAATATCTTTATAACAGCTTTTAATTACTGTTTTATGAACTCTATCACCACATGTGTTTACATTTAGGCCATCAAGATTTGATTGGATGTTGTTTAATTTTATATCAAAATTTTTTTTTTTAGATATTTTAGTACCACTTAATTTACAAAAATCAGTATCATTTATATTTTCATTGTTAAATGGAAATATAAAGCTTAGACAATTTTTACAGAACCATGATTCATTTTCTGATGAATTTTTTAGTAATTGATAATCGATGTCGTTTAGATTATTGCATTTTAGATGAACCCAGGAAAGGCAATTTTCAAAGAAAATTGCTTTATGATTTTTAGAGACAATTAACTTGCAGATAGCACATAAGTTATCTGACATGGTTGCTATGATGATTTAAAAGTAATATGCCAGTAAAATTAATATAATAGATTATTAAAAGTAGATAAAATAGATTATTTATATTTATATAAATATATATATGTGTGTGTGTGCGCGCGCGCGCGCGCGCGTGTGTGTGTGTGTGTGTGTGTGTGTGTGTGTGTGTGTGTGTGTGTGTGTGTGTGTGTGTGTGTGTGTGTGTGTGTGTGTGTGTGTGTGTGTGTGTGTGTGTGTGTGTGTGTATAAGTATATAGATATAAGAAGTTAAACTTGATCAAAGAGATATAAGTATTTCTTAGCAGACTAAGTAAATAAATAAAAAGGACGTGCCTGCCTAAAGGGAAGATTTAATGTCAGTATTATAGTAAAAGTATACCTTTATATGATGACGAAAATTAAATCAAATAAAAATTCAAAAAACTATTTAGAAGACTCTATATTTGACATATTCGAGGTCTTTCTCGTTTTTTTTCACCATGAGCGTAGCAGGATAAGCAATAAAACCAGATGTTATTTCGTTGTTTGCTTTGAGTTGTTTTCGAGTCAACAGAGCCTCATTACGTCGAGTGGTCAATAAGGGAGAGTAGATTTGATTAACATAAATACTCATACCCATAAACTTAGAATTAATTAGATTTTTGAAAGTATGAATAACATGTTAGGCATCTTTCCAGTCATAGAACTTTGCATAAATGTGAGCGGGTGAATTGTTGTTGTTTTTTTTACCTCTATGTGCTCGCTCAACCATTCTAGTTGCTTTTTCTGGATATATTTTAGCGTGATCAACGAGGATTGTTATAAGCTTATTTTCTGTAGTTGACCAGTTTTCATTTTTTTCATCTTTCACACCTCGAAAAATAAGAGTATTTCTCATATTTCGATTAGTTTGATCGTGAATTTTAAGCTCAATAATTTCCTGATTTGATTTAAAGTTCTTATTCATTTCTTTTAAAGGAAGATATTCTTTTTGATATGAGATAAGTTGATAAAGAGAGAATTTCCTTTTCATTTTTTACTGCCATATCATAAGTAATGCTGAGGGTGTTTTGGGTATCTTTTAGTTGAATTGTCAAATCTTCGAGTCTCTTTTCGAAGCTTTGGATAATTTCATTTTTGTGAAGATTTAGAATTTCAACGAATCTACTTTCCGTGATGCTCATAATCTTTTCCAGAGTTAAAATAATACTACAACTCTTACAAATAAGGATGAACTAATGATATTAAAGAAGGTTAGATAACTGGCAGGTACGGAGCTTTTTTTTAAGCGGCCATCATTAACGAAAAAAGTAATGATACAGTAATGAAAAGTAATATATACAAAGTGCTAATGATAACAAAGAGATTTATTACTAAAACTATTATAAATATTAAAAGATAAATTTATTGCATTACTTAATGGTTTAATTATTGGTGATTTTGTTTTATGATGTTAATATGGTTATTATTATGAGTAGTACAAGTTGATTAGTGCGTTAACGTGATGTCTTCGCATTTTGGAAAGTTATCAGAATTCAACTCAGATGAGGATTGGGACAATTATGTTGAGAGACTAGATTTTTTCTTTATTGCTAATGGCATTATTGATGAGGAGCATCAAAGAACTATCCTTTTGAGTTCATGTGGGCATGTGACATATAAGTGGTTCAAGTCTTTGGTAGCACCGGGAAAAACAAGCGATAGATCGTACACTGAGTTATGCAGGTTGATGAGCAACCACAAGAGCCCAACCCCAAATCCAATAGCCAAACGCTTCAAATTCAATTCAAGAAATAGAGACACTAGTGAAACAGTAGCAACATTTATTGCTGATCTCAGAGCTTTGACCACCCATTGTGCTTATGAAAATACACTGGATGAAATGCTACTAGACAGAATAGTTTGTGGGATTAACAACTCTCGAATTCAGAGGAGACTACAAAGTGAAGGATCTAATCTTTCTTTACAATAAAACATTAGACATTGTACTAACCATGGAAGCAGCAGCAAATCAAGCAGCAATAATTCAATGCCATCAAAACGTTACCAGTCCAGCAGCAATCAATAAAGTTGAAATCAAATCAGAAAGGCATTATGAACGTGAATGTTTTCGTTGCGGAGGCAAACATAATCCAGAGACAAGTTTTTTCAAAGATCAGGAGTGTTTTTTTTGCCTCAACAAGGGACACACTACAAGGAAATATCGTAAAAAGAAATGGGTGTCTAAAAGTACAACAACCCAACACAAGATAGACGAGATTAATGGAAATCAAGATGAAGAAGAGTTATATCGCATTCAAAACAAGTCAAGAAAAAGGAAACCAATCATGATTGACGTGGAAATTGAAGGTATTTGTACACAAATGGAACTCGACACTGGAGCATCTGTGTCAGTAATGAGTCTAGAAACATTTACGAGCTTGCGAAAGAAAGGACTCACGAGCAAGGAAGCTTATCCAACCAAATCTTTTTTGCGGACATTCACTGGAGAAGTAGTATCACCAGTGGGGGAAGTTGAGCTTTCTGTCAAAATAAATAGGCAGACTAATGTGTTAACTTTAATAATTATTCCAGGTAGAGGACCTTCATTGATTTACAGAAAGCGTTTGACAGTGCCAAAGCGGAATTATGTTCGCCTAAATTATTGATACATTACGATCCAAAAAAGGAGCTAATCTTGTCTTGTGACGCATCACCTTATGGAATCGGAACAGTGCTGGCACACATCACATCTGAGGGAAGTGAAAGACCGATTACTTACATATCCAGAACGCTATCCACAGCAGAACGAAATTGTTCTCAAATTGAGAAAGAAGCATTATCTATTATATTTGCCGTGAAGAAATTGCATCAGTATTTATATGGGAGACATTTTACTCTAGTGACAGATTACAAGCCTTTGTTGGGTTTCTTGGCAGAGGGAAAGCCTATTCCAGCCATGACCGCTACAAGGATTCAGCATTGGGCGTTAACCCTTTCTGCTTACAACTATTGTTTGAAATACCGTAGTGGGGCTACACATGGAAATGCAGACTGCATGAGCAGATTGCCAATTAAAAACATCGAATCATCAGTCGCAGAGAATATAATTTTAATGATGACACCAGTCTCAGCCAAAGATGTCAAAATCCATTCAGCACGAGACCCAATCATAAGCCGAGTGTTAGATGGTGTTCTTAGTGGATTGCAGTTGCCCAATGAAACTGGATTTAAACCTTTTGTAGCTAGAAAATATGAGATAGGAGTCGAAGGAGGAATACTAATGTGGGGAAACCGGGTTGTAATACCCGCATCGTTACAGGAGATGATATTAAAAGAGTTACACAGTGCCCATCTGGGTGTGGTACGCATGAAAGCTTTAGCGAGGAGTTACGTGTGGTGGCCCAATATGGACAAATCGATTGAGGAAACGGTACACCGATGCCGGTTGTGTAAAATGTATCAAAGAAGCCCTGAAAGTGCGCCAATACACCATTGGGAGTATCCAAGTAAACCCTGGAGTAGAATACACCTTTATTATGTAGGTTCATTTTTAGGACACATGTTTTTAATTGTATGCGATGCTTATTCAAAATGGATCGAGGCAATAGTGATGAAAAATGCCAAATCCGAAAACACCATTGAGCAATTGAGAGGTATATTTGCGGTTCATGGAATTCCCGAAGTAATTGTTAGTGATAATGGAACTTCGTTTAGCAGTGTTGTCTTCGCTGAGTGTGTCAAAAAAAATTCAATAAGACATATTTTTACAGCCCTGTATCACCCTTCTTCGAACGGGCAAGCCGAACGCACGGTGCAAACATTCAAGGAAGCGATGAAGAAGTTGACCGCACGACAAGGCAATTCTATCGAAACTACGGTGAATCGATTCTTATTTGCATACCGAATCACCTTTTGGTATGCAACTTCCATCCACAGAGGAACCGACAGCCAGCAATCCGGTGCAAAGTCACACAGAGGAGGACGGGGCTAGCAAATTTTCTCCCGTGATGGAATCGAGTATTGCACCAGTGGAAGCTCGCAAGTCAGTGCGACTCCGACACAAGCCAAAACGGTTTCGGGATAGTGAAAAAAAGTAAGATGGCGGTTTTCTAGAACTTATTTGTATATATACAAAATGCTAATGATAACAAAGAGATTTATTACTAAAACTATTCCTAGTTTTCATTTTCATCTACCCGTATACAACGTATTTAACATATATATATATATATATATATATATATATATATATATATATATATATATATATATATATATATATATATATATATATATATATATATATATATATATATATATATATATATTGTCTGAACATAAAAATATATATAAAATCAAGATAAATTTACATAACAATTTTAAAATGTATTTTACAAAATAGAGTGCTCAATGTTCTTAAAAGAACAGAGCAATTATAAATTAGTAGAAATCTTTTTCATTTAACATTGTCTTTTATCAATAAAGATTTTTGATTTTCATTTCTGATGAGCCTTTATTGATGAAACATAGTGTTAAATGAAAAATTTTTGTTAAGTGACTTTTTACTAATTTGTGTATATATATATATATATATATATATATATATATATATATATATATATATATATATATATATATATATATATATATATATATATACTACTGTGATCAAAAAGTAAGGTGAATTTTTTTATAAAATGAAAAATCTTTATTTATTCTTCCAAATCTGTATCGTCCCCCTCAAAATAATCCCCCCCCCCCCCGGCCCCAATGCACTTTTCCCAACGTTTTTTTCAGTCTTCGAAGCATGCCGAAAAGTCCTCGGTAGGGATAGCCTTCAATGTGCGTGCCGATTCACGTTGGATCTCTTCAATGGACTCAAAACGATTTCCCCGGAGTGGTCTCTTGAGCTTTGGGAACAGCCAGAAGTCACACGGTGCTAAGTAGGGCGAATACGGTGGTTGTGGAGCAACATGGGTAGAGTTTTTGGCGAAAAACTCAAAAAGAACCAGTGCTGTGTGCGAAAGCGCATTATCGTGGTGCAAAATCCAAGAGTTATTGGCCGATAATTCCGGTCTCTTTTTGCGAATAGCTTCACGCAAACGTCGCATAACGCTTAAATAATATTCCTTGTTGACAGTTTGGCCAGTTGGAAGGAATTCGTAGTGCACGACACCACAATAATCAAAGAAAACAGTCAACATGACCTTGATTTTTGAGCGACTTTGACGTGGTTGCTTTGGTCTCGGCTCGCCTTTTTTACGGTATTCACTCGATTGGTTGGTTGTTTCATGGTCGTATGCGTAGACCCAAGTCTCATCGCCAGTAATGATTTGTTTGTAGACGTCTTGATAGTCAGAAAGCATTGCTTCACACGTTTTAACGCGACGCTCTTTTTCAAAGAAATTGAGAAATTTCGGCACCAAACGTGATTTGAGTCTTCTGAGGCCCAAATGATCCTTCAAAATTGCTTGCACCGACCCAAATGATATTCCAACCATGTCAACAAGGTCTCGAATGGTTAATCGACGATTTGCAAGCACTAATTCTTTGATTTTGTTGATGTGGCGATCATCAATCGAAGTCGATGGTCGTCCGGAGCGTTCCAAGTCATCAACATGTTCTCGGCCTTCTTTGAAGTCTTTGTACCACTTGTAAACATTTTTTTAAAACATAGTCTCTTCACCGAAGGCCTTTTGCAACATTCGATACGTTTCAGCAGCAGAAATATCATTCCGCAAACAAAATTTAATAGCACTTCTTTGCTCAACAAAATTAGACATCGTGAAAATCGCCGAATGCACTTTTGGTACTTCAGAAACAAGCGTAAACAAAAAAAAATAATTATGAGTTTGACACGTAATTTGGCGCAAATGTTAATGACATTCCTACCAACTTAAAAATAAAAAAGATTGGACGATTCGAATAAGGCGGGAAGTTTAAATTAAAAATTCACCTTACTTTTTGATCACAGTAGTATATATATATGTATATATAGTGGGGGCATGGGGAGGCTATAGCTTCCCTTACCCCCCTCCCCACCCACCCCTCCATCTGGTTCAAATGTTATTTATGCATTTACTTCTTTCAATGCAAAAACTGTTGTCTTATCAACTTCTTTCAGCACGTCCTCTACTGTTAAGAATGCATCCTTTGTTAGCGTTGCAACTACTGCCACTACTTCATTTTTATTAAATGCTACTTCAACTTCAAGTAGTTTTGACAGCACTTTTATCTCTTGCTGATCCTTTCACTACGGCTATTAATTCTTCTTCTGGTGATTCTGCATCTACTTTTTCTTCGGCAATCTTGAGTTTGTTATTATGTTCTTTAAAGGTCTCATACTATATAAAACTTGTTTTTCAAAGCCAAACTTTGTTTGCAACGTATGCATTTGAAAAAGTTATTTTTAAAGACCATATTTTAATTCATAGCATAAAAAACATTTTTAATCAATAAATTACCACATAAACATTACTTTAAATTACAAGCACTCATGTGAAAAATAGAAATCAGTACTACCAATATGTTGACAGCTACGAATACATGGTATTTGACTCCAAGAAGTAAATTTATAAAACCCATAAAAACATGCTTCATCGCTCTATACGTAAGAGATAGGAATTACTAATAGAATTTTGAAATGTTTTACTGTTAAGAGACAGGTTCCTTGCGCCTCTTTGCATCAAAACCTAACATCCCCAACCTTTCTTCCCCTAGTTTGAATAAGCGGCTTACCGGGAGGCTGAATAAGTGCAAACTTCACAAGTGCGAACTGACATAAGTGTGAAGCAGTTACAAAAACTGAAATAATGCTAACTTGCACTAATGCTAATGTTAACAAACCCTTTGGCGCATTTATGCCAGTTCGCACTTATGCCAGTTTGCACTTGTGCCAGTTTTTGCAATTGACTCTCACTTATGACATATCGTATTTTATGGCAATTCCCACCTTTGCCTATGTTTGCAAATTTTTTTAGTGCACTTATGCTAGTTTTCACTTAAGCCGGTTCACACTTGTGCCAGTTTTTGCAACAGCTTCGCACTTATGCCAGTTCGCACTTATGCAAGTTCACACTTACGCCATTTGCACTCATGCCAGTCCGCACTTAAGAAATTCATGCTTATTCGGTCCTAAAAAAAATCCATTTAAAACAAAAAAAAAATACGAGAAAAATGAAGATTTTACAATCTTAGTAGTTGTGCATAAATAGAATTTAAATATTTTGTTTTGCTTTTTTTTGCGTTGATTTTGTCCTTGTAAATTTTTATGGGCATAAGTTTCGATGGCGTCCATAGCCAACATATATTTTAGGCAGTATTAAGCAAGCTATGTAAATAAAGCCAAAAATACTAAGCGTAAATGTCATCACAATTGATTTTAATTCGTTTTGTACAAAATTAAAAGTAATAAGGTACGCAATCATAACAACACATAAAGCTATACACGCGAAGTTAAAGAACTTTGGCTCATAAAAACGACAATTCATGTTTCGTTCACGAAACGCACAACAGGAAGCTACAATCAGTGTTATTAATGGAATGAAGTTAGATATCAAACTCGGAACATTTAAACTTACGGAGCAGCTTCTATTTTTTAAAAAATATGTCAAACCTGAAACAATTTCTTCATTTATGTATTGATTATTTACAAAAATTAAAATAAACACTGGAATCAGCTCTACAATAATCATGATTATGACTGAAAAAACTTGTAATGCTAACAGCGGGCAATAAAATGTTTTATTTTTGAAGTATTCAACTGCCATATTTGTTTTAACTAGCAAAGAAGACGAATAAAACATAAGTAGGGTAAAGAAAATCACGTTTCGTGAACTGCACAATACATTAGTTGGTTCAAAAATGTTTAGATATCCATATGAAAAACTAATAAAAGGCAAGCAGCATGTAAGAGTTGAAGTAAAAAAATATGATCCGCTCTCTGGAAGGAAACGTCGAAACTTGAAAAGTAAAACATACCCAATTATGTTAATAAATTGGCCAATGCTGCTAACAACAATAATTGCCAGTCCTTCTGAACTTTTATAGTTTAACCACATAATATCAGTTTTAACACAAGCAGTGTTATTGTTTATAGAGTGATAGCCATCGCTGCATGTTGAACATTGTTTTGCATTTGTTGTATTTGTGTAGTTGTAAGGACCACCGCATTTTATACAAGTCCAGCAACCAGTGTTAGGAATTGTATGAACCATTTCACCATTTACGCAATCTCGATAACACTTTGATCGTGGTATAGAAGAGTTTATCCAGTACGGCCACTTTATAAAATCATGCAAAATATTAAAAAATGTGTTACTATTTTCGTTTGACCAACTTCCCACGGTTATATATTTAAACTCTCCATTTTCATACTGTAAGTTGTCAATATTGTAAAGTGCACGCACCGGGTCATTTGAGTTATTAAATGTTATCACATTGCCAGTTCTACTTTTAATAGACATGTTCTTCATAATTTGTGTCAACTTTGTGTAATCAATAGGCGTGTTAGCACAACACTGGCGTAGACTGTTATTACAAACATAAGAATAAATTCCATTTGTTAGAACTGTAACAGCATCTACCCAATTACTTGAGCTAATATCTGATTCGATAAGTTGCTTCTTTATGTCATCTACTATAATGGAACAGTTATTTTCTCCGTATAAAACTGATTTGTCATTTGAAATATATTTTGGTTCACAATTAAAAGTGTTTTTAAGATAGTTTTGAAGAAAATTATTTACCAAAAAATTTGTTTTTATTTCGTTTTCAATATAACTTGATAGGTCAGGAATTGTTGAATAGTTCCACGATATTGATAAAAGACCGTGTAATTGGTTTTTTGAAACTGTATGTTTGTAGTTTTTATTAAGAGCGTCAGGGTTCCAAGCGTCACTTGTCAACCACATGCGAGAAATATTCGCTTTTTCAGCTTCTTTTAATAAGATCTCACCTAATCCGCTAAAGTAACAAAACAATACAACTACCGTAGCATTTGGTTGGTTAATTATTTTTTCAAGAGTTTCTTTTATTTCTTTGCAAATATCACTTCCTTGATAAGTAATATAGCTTGTATTAGCAATCCATATGTCATTTTGTGCGGCTTGAATTTGAAGATCCTCGAGTGCTAGTTTTCCATAAGAATCATTTGAACCTACTGCAAAAATATAATTCCAATCAAATTGTTTCATAATATTTAACATTACTCGAACCTGCATACTGTCTGATGGAATAGTTCGTAAAAATGATCTATACATTGTGCTGTCAGTGAGCAACCGATTAGAAGCCCAAGGGCTTATAATAGGAATTTCATATAAAGACATTAACAAAGCTAAAGGAATTGTTCCTGAACTCATATCTGTCCCTAAAACAGCAGTAGGAGGTTTCCTAAAATATAACTCATCTGCACCACACTGTTTATATTCGTTGCGACAAACTAAATTAGATTCTATATTAACTGACGATATGGCTTTAATTCCTTTCTCCATAGTTGCTGATAAACTGCCGCAGTTGTCTTCTAATTGAGCACCAATCATTTCCCACTGCGTGTTGTTATTAGCTTTGTCAATGGCATATTTAATAGCATAAAATGCAAGCAAACCTGATAAACTAACCCTATTACAATTACTATCAAGCTCGGTAAATGTAGTAATTACTTGTATTGTATAATTTCCTTTTAAAACAGTTGCAATTCCGTTGATGTTTGTTAATGAACTTTTTTCTGTCATGTTGTATTCTTGATTGCATTGCTGCAATGTGACTCTTGCAAATATAAACATCAAGCAAAAATACGATACTATACCTCGTCTCATTGCTTACAGTTTACAAATAATAATAACAGTTATCCACTTTGCTCAATGAACTTTGCTCAATGAACAATGACTTTGTTGAATATAATATATAAAATGTTTGTAAAATGCATTTCAAATGATCACTTATTTTTACATTCATATGACTGTAAAATATAAAGAAGGGATTAAACACTTAAAACTTTTCACTTAAAGCTTTGCGATTTTCACAAAATAGTCTAACACTTAACTAAAACGAATGATTATCTCAGTTATGTATGGCATTTATATATATATATATATATATATATATATATATATATATATATATATATATATATATATATATATATATATATATATATATATATATATATATATATATATATATCTCAGTTATGTATGGCATTTATATATATATATATATATATATATATATATATATATATATATATATATATATATATATATATATATATATATATATATATGTATGTATGTATGTATATAGGCTTACCAATTACCTTAACTTTTAAGTTGTAAACCGAGACACAAGTAGGGAGTAGGAGAAGGGGGGCGGAGTCAAATAAACTAAAATAATAATTGAATAATTTAGTCGAATAATTTAGTAATGGAATTAATTTAATAATCGAAATAATCGAATAATTGAGTAATCGAAATAATCGAATTTAGTAATCGAATTTAGTAATCAAATTTAATAATCGAATTTAGTAACAGAATTTAGTGATTGAATTTAGTAATCGAATTTAGTAATCGAAATAATCGAATAATTCAGTCGAATGAACTAAATAACTAAAATAAAGAAATGATTTTATAATGGAACAAATGGTGATTATTTTAATGTAATCCACGTAAATATTCAGTCTAAAAAAATTTATGAAAGTTTCTTAAAGTTATTAAGCGAAACAGAAAACCTTTTTAACATAATTTGTTTAACGGAAACGCGGTGTTTTAAAGAACTTTTTGATCCTAAATCTAATCTCCATCTCCCAAGTTTTTTAAAAACGTAAAGTTAATAAGCGAGGAGGATGAGTACTTTTTTACATAAAAGAAAATATTCTTTATAATATTAAGCGCAATATGAGTGTTTCTTATAAAGATCAAGAGATTTTAACAATTGAAATTATAAACAAAAAAGTCTAAAAACGTTTTACGAAGCTGTTGTTATCGCCTCCGACTGGAAGAATTGAACACTTTAGCAATTTTTTAAGACATGACTTAATAGAAAAAATTAATCAAGAAAGAAAAAAATATTATACGGTAGGGGACTTCAATTTGGACTGTTTTGAGTATAATAAAAACCAAAACATAAAAAAATTTTACAATGACTTATTTGAAACGGAAACAATACCTATAATAAAAAACCTACAAGAATCAAATCATTCATCTTCTTTAAAAGATAACATTCAAACTAATAATTTTTTTAAAAAGCTGCTTTAAAAAGGTATTGTTAAAACAGATGTCTCAGATCACTTTTCTTTTTTTTTCTTTGTACAAATGCAAATTATAAATTAAATCTCTCGAGTAAAACAACTATAAAAAAGCGTGTTTTCAATAATAATTATTTGAAATTATTTAAGGAACAATTTCGAAACAAAAATGGAGTAATGTTAACTTCAATGATGATATAATCCTGATCTACGATTCTTTTTTTGAACATTTAAAACAGGGGCATCTAGGGGTATCCCGTGTTGCCCAGGATTCACCCATAATATTCTAAGAAATTATACAAATTCCGTTTCATAATATAAAAAATACCAAACTTAAATTAATAGTATACTAATATGTATATATGAGTTCTTTAAAAAAATAAATACTATTTTTATAAAAATAAACAAAACACGGCTATAACAATGTTTCAAAGCTCTCCTCCGTAATGTTTCAAAACGCCGATATTAATTAAATTCTCTTTAAAGTAAACGCAACCGAAAGAACCCTTTTAATCAATCGTTATTGCAATTTATTTTTTTGGTTGCCGTATATAAGAAAAAAAATCCCTATTGTTTCAGGATTCATTTGACCCGAGATTATTTGACCCGAATGTTATTAGTGAAGACTTTCTACGGTTTATTGAATGTAAATCTGGTACAAATGGTCTTAATCTTGCGCAAAACATAATTTCTGCAACTGATGATCTTGGTCTTGATATCCAAAAATGTAGAGGTCAAGGATACAATGGTGCTGGGGCAATGTCTGGTAAATTAAAAGGTATTTCATCTAGAATTAAATTTATCAATTCAAAGGCTGTTTTTGTTCACTGTGATTCCCATAAACTTAATTTAGTTTTTTAGCTTATCGCCTCAACGTGCCAGCTTTCTTAATAAACTCATTTTTCCTGGTCAAGCAAAATTAATTGATACATGTCAAACTAAATGGATTCAGAAATTTAAAAACCTGGATGTTTTTTTTGATAACTACGTATCCGTTTTTCATTCAATGAAAGAAATGACGTACAATGAAGGTAAGAGTTATAATATTGATACTTCTTCAAAAGCTTTATGTTTTTTAAATCTTATGACAAATTTTTCTTTTATTGTAAGTTTAGTTTTAACAAAACAAATAATGGACTATTTCTTTCCATCACTGTTGTTCTCCAAACCAAAGCGTTTGATATATCACAACACTGTAATGAAATAAATTGTTTAAAAACTTAAATTTTAAATTTTTTTTTTTAAATTGATGTCTATCATAACGAATGGTACTTAATTGCTCTCGACCTAGCTAAGACTCTTGATGTTTCAGAAGTTAAACCAAGGCTCTGTGGCAGACAAATTTAGAGATAATTATCCCTCTGACACAGTTTCAGATTATGTCAAATATTCCCTCACATCTTTTTTTTTTTTTTTTTTTTTTTTTTTTAATAATTCACCTCCCCAAAGCCGAGAAGGCCACTACAGATGAGGAGGCTACTTGTGGTTATCACCCTCTCTCAACTCTATAACTCCGAAACACGAACCTTGACAAACAAAGCCGCTGCGCGGAGAAACAAGTTGAGCGCGGTACTACCAGGGACGTGGTGGGAATCGAACTCGAAACCTCTCGCTTATGAAGCGAGCGCTCTACCACTACACCACTACCGCATCTCCTCCTACTACGCTACTACATCTCCTCTTCTAGATCATTTAATTAATGAATTAGAAGATAGATTTGATGAAGGTGAGATGATTGTTTACAAAGGTTTATCTGGTTTCCCGCAACTTTTGTAAAAAAAAAAAAAAAAAAATGCTTTTGGCAGTTAGATTTTGTGGAATTTTTGCATTTTTATATATATCGGATATGCCTCATCCTACATCAATTCATGCTGAATTAGATTTGTGGGAAATATTTTGGAACAATCAATCTGTGATCCCATCCACTATTACAGAAACCTAAAAGTTTATTGATATGAGAGGTTTTCCAAACATTAGGGAAGGTTTTTTAATAATGGGAACAATTCCAATTACTACATGTAAATGCGAGAGGAGCATTTCTGTTATACGCAGACTGAAAACTTATACGCGAAGCGTATAAGTTTTCAGTCTGCCTATAACAGAAATGCTCAAGATTTAAATCTTAAGCTCAAGATTAAGAGTAAAGATTTAATTCTTAAGCTCTGATGTCTATCCATCAAGAAATAATTCCTGATGTAGAAAGAGTTTTAAATTTTTTTTCTGTTTTAGGGGAATGACGCTTTGAGTTGGTTTTTATCGATTATTAATTTTTTAATTTCTTTTTATTTTATGGACTATATTCGTGTATTTGATTTTATATTTAAGTTCATCTTATATTTAGTGAAAATTAGAAAAGCAAGATTAAAAATTACAAAAAAAAAAGAAATATTAAAAAAATTTGGCCTAACTGCCTATCAAGAAAAGAATCCAGAAATGGAGGGCTTACCTAAGGCAACAATACAAATACTTTACACTAACTGCCTCTCAAGAAAAGGAAACAATCCAGAAATGGAGGGCTAACCTTAGGCCACATGACTTTTTACAGATAGTGTGCAAAGTCCTATGGCTTACCTTCTCGTTGGTGCACTTCGTTAAATAGGTTAGACAAGTAAAAAATGTTTAATTTATTAACAGAATAGCCAAGGCAACATTTTTATTAGTTTTGTTTTATATGGGTAATTGAGAACAATGACAAGTAAGTAATAATAAAGTACTGATGCCGCTTTGATGACTAATTGTCAAAATATAGTCGGCGATGTTCGCCACGCTTAAAAAGCGTGGCGAACATCGTGGTAAACAGACGCGTTTTCTTACAGTTAAATATTTTTTGGAATTTTTTTAATTCGTTAAATAAAAATTGATATGTCTAAATCAGAAGAGTTAGTTTCGATTGCTATGATGAGAGAGCTACTAAATATTCAAAAAGAAACAATTTTGTCTTTTTTTCATGAAGCATTATCGAACATCAATGAGAGGTTTGATAACTTTCAATCTAGTTTTAAAGAAGTTCGGCGAGAACTCGACGAAATGAAATCTGGATTAAATTTTGTTTGCGATGTATTAAACGATAAAGCTAGAGCAGTTGAGGAAAAAATTAATAAAGTTCACGACGATTTATCAAATGTACGAAAAATGCAGGGTAAAATATCTTCTGACAATATTAAAAAGCGTTGATATTGAAGACCGTAACAGAAGAAACAATTTAAGAATTGACGGGGTCGTTGAAAATAACGAAGAAGAGAATTGGGAAATCACAAAAAAAAGGTAAAGCAACTATTTAAAGATAATATTGGTATTGAAAAAGGTATTATAATTGATCGGGCTCATCGAGTGGGAGTAGCTAATGATAAACGAGAGCGAACAATTGTCTTGAAGCTCCGGGATTACGAGGACAAAAAAACAATTTTGGAAAGATCAACAAAATTAAAAGGAAGTAATATCTTTCAAAACGTAGATTTTAGTTTTACCACGCGAAAAATTCGAAAGGAACTTTTTGATCAGGCGAAAATACATCGTCAAAATGGCTATTTTGCAAAAGTTGTTTAAAACAAACTTATTGTTCACGAATTTCGAGAAAACACCCGCAACACAGATGTTATTCCGACATGCGTAAACGAGTAAGCGTTTTGAGTATTTTAGTTTTTAATTATATTAAATATTTTTAAATTATACATTTTTAAAAAATGGCAGCCTTTTTCCACAGAAATTAGATTTTCACAATTTAAATTTAGACTTTTTTGAGGACAACTTTATAAATAACCTATCATAAGAAAATATAAATATTTTTCTAGAAACTCAAATGAACTTAATTAACACACCGTATATTGATCCTTTTGAATTTAAAGTAATAGCAGACGATGGCTCATTTTCTGTATTACACATAAACATTAGAAGCATGCAGCAAAATTTTGATAAATTTAAAGAATTTTTAAATATTTTAAACTACACGTTCGACATCATATCTATTTCAGAGACTTGGCATGATACAGAAATTTCTCTTGAATTAAATTCTTATTATATATTACCATTTTATAAAGTAATAAGTCAATCAAGAGGAAATGGGAAAAAAGGAGGAAGATTAGGAATTAATTAGATTATGTCTTAGAAAAGTATGCTTTCAAGATAAAAAATATACTATGCTTTTCAAATGATAATTATGAATGCCTTTTCATTGAAATTATTAATAAAAAATACCGAAACATTTTAGTTGGATGTGTTTATCGTCCACCGAGTGGAAAAATAAAAAATTTCGAAACTTTTATCAAAAATACGATTATGAAAATAAATAAAGAAAATAAGACATTATATATAACTGGTGACATAAATCTTGATGCTCTTTCTAACACAAAACTTCCAAAAATAAAGTCTTTTTTTGATATGCTTTTTAAATTTAATGTCTTGTCAACTATTAATAAATCAACGCGAGTAACAAAAACCTCTGCAACAGCAATAGACAATATTTTTATCAATAATTATTTAGAAACGACATTTGAAACCGGTATATTTTTGACAGATATTAGCGATCATTTCCCGATATTCATAAAAATAAAAACCTTTAAATCTATGTCTGATTGTCATTCAAAAATTATACATTTAAAAAAACGAAATTTAAAATTGAGTAATACTAATAAATTAACAAGTAGACTAAAACAAGAAACATGGAACAACGTATATAAATGTAAAGATACTAATGAAGCTTACAATGCCTTTTTAAGTACATTTTTGGAGTACTTTAATGAAACCTGTCCAAAAGAGATAAGTCAAAAGCAATTGCTAATCCGTGGATGGGTAAATCGTTATTAAAGTGCTCAAAAAAAAAAGCAAAAACTTTACTATAAATTTTTGAAAAATAGAAACAATGATAATGAAAAAAATTACAAAAATTATAAATTTTTTTACCAAGATCTCATTAAAAATGCAAAAAAAAAAAATATTACAGTAATCAAATTAACAAATGCAAATTTGATAGCAAAAAAACATGGTCCATCATTAATCTCATAATGGGAAGAGAAAAACTAAATTCACCTTCTCTTCCTAAACGAATTGTTATTGAAAATAACGATATGTTTTGTCAAAAACTAATTTCAGAAGAATTCAATAAATATTTTACAAATATTGGTCCAAATCTTGTAAATAAAATTGTACCAACATCTGTATCATTTAAAACCTATCTTAAAACCACGAATAACGTTACCAAGCTTGATTATGAATTAGGCTATAAAGAATTAGAGGCAGCCTTTGCCTCCTTAAAAAAAAAAAAGGCTCCAGGATTTGATGAGATATCTAGTGATATAGTTATTGCAAACGAACACAGTCTTAATAGACCCCTGATTCATATAATTAAGCTCTCATTAAATTCTGGGATATTTCCGGATGTACTTAAATTGGCAAAAGTAATTCCATTATACAAATGTAATGATCATTCTGACATTACAAACTACAAGCCTATATCAATACTTTCTGTATTTTCAAAACTCTTCGAACGTGTAGCTTATAATAGAATTTATGATTACTTCATTAAAAACAATTTTTTTTACCCAAATCAGTTTGGCTTTCAAAAAAATCTCTCTACAGAGCATGCAATCATTGAAATAGTAAATCAAATAACTAATGGTTTTGAAAATAATAAATTTACTTTAGGAGTGTTTCTTTATTTATCAAAAGCATTCGATACAGTGGACCATTGCATTCTCTTAGATAAATTAAGGCATTACGGAATAATAAATAAAACTTATTATTGGATTAAAAGCTATCTTACAAACAGAAAACAATATGTAAATAATGTCCAATCTGGAGTATTAAATGTCATATGTGGAGTCCCGCAAGAGTCGATTCTTGGTCCACTTCTTTTTCTAATATATATAAATGACTTTTGTAATGCATCTTTAAAAATGAACTCGGTCATGTTTGCAGATGACACAAACTTATTTCTCACCAACAATGATATTAAGAAATTATGTGCAGACATGAATATTGAACTGTGTAAAGTAAACAACTGGTTTAAGGCAAACAAACTCTCACGTAACGCTGAGAAAACAAAGTATATACTATTTCACAAAAAATACAAGAAGAAAATCTTCCTCTCAAGTTGCCTAACCTATCTCTAAATGATAAACTAGTAAATAAGCAATCCAATATAAGATTCTTAGGAATCATTGTTGATGAAAAATTATCCTGGCTTCCACATATAATATATATCCAGTCAAAAATCACCAAAATAATAGGTTTGATGTATCGAGTTCGCTCCTACTTCAATAAAAATAGTCTTAAATTAATCTACTTTGGGCTAATTCATAGCTTCATCAGCTATGCAAACATTTCATGGGCAAGTACTCAAGCGGCAAAGATTAAAAAAATTTATAGTCTACAAAAACATGCCTGCAGAATCATTTACTCAAAAAATAGGCGTGAACTCGCTAAGCCCTTAATGAAAAATATAAAAATGATGAATGTGTTTGAAATAAATATCTTCCAGCATTTAATTTTCATGTATCGTTATAATCACAATATCTCTCCAATAAGTTTTAAAAACAAGATTAAAATAAATAAAAATGATAGCTATAATCTTAGAGCGAATATGTCCAACACATTTAAACTGCCTCGGATAATAAACAAATATTCAGAGTACAGCATTCTATATCGAGGTCCAAAAGTATGGAATACTTTTCAAAAAGGATTCAGGTAAATTCGTTAAGTTCATTCAAGTTTTTAACAAAAAAAGAAATTTTTAAAATATAAGAAACGTTTTTGGTTAATGATACTTTGAATAATTTCTCATAAATCTGTTTTTGTTTTGTTTCTACTTTTAATGGTTGCCTCAACAATTTTATTAGCGAATTACGCGTTTTATTACGATATTTTTTTGAAATTTTATTAAGCATATTGTAACATATTACGATATTTTTTTGAAATCTTGTTATAGGGGCTCTATGAAAAGATTGCAATAACGTACTGTCATCCTCATCTTCTTTGAGCCCCTATCTGTTTTAATTATTTTATTTATTGAAATTTTATATTACGAAGTTGTAAAATCTTATATTATATTAAAACAGAGAAAGAAAAAAAAATATGTATATTTTTTTTGCAATTTTTCTCCCTCCTCGCTGGCCCGGGGAGGGATTTACAAAAAAATATCGCCGAATATATTTTGGCAACTCAAAAAAAACAGGCAACACCCAGAAAAATCCCGCAACCGCCCCTGTAAAACCATCTATGATGCAAACATCCCTATTCGTGAAATAATCCTTAACGCCGAAGCTCGGTGGTTTAATTTTAGGCATTTGCGGACATTTATTATGCGCATGCGTTACTTTAAAAACAACAACAACATCGTAATTTTGATTTTTTTTTTTTGTAATCGTCTTTTACCGTAACCTAATAAAAAAGGTCATATCATTGCTTTGAAGATGTATAAATCAGATATAAACTATAAACTGATAAAATGTGTGGCCAAGGAAAACATATTTTATTTCAAATACTTAATTTACTAACTTTTATGTGATAAAATACGCAGGAAAGTCGAAAATTATTTTATGGTCATCCTTACTACTAAAACTTAACAATTAAGCATTTATTAGAGTTTTTATGCTTTAAAGATATATATATTTAAAAAAAAAGATGATTTTAACTTTATAATAAAAAAAAAATCAGAGTACGGTTACTTTTTTAAGTTTAAAATTTTGTACATCAAATCTTATATTTTAGCAATAAAAAAACACATAAAAATGTCACATGAAACAAAACTAAAAACATTATGCAGAATATGTAGAGAAAGTCTAGATAATGATAGTGTTCTTTTAACAAAACATATTGTTAGAATAGAATTTTGTTTTTTTATCCGAATCGATAAGGACCACCCAAATAAGCATCCTCAAAAAAAGTGTTATAGATGCTTTTCAATATTAAGAAATATTGAAAAAGGTTCAAACACTGAATTAAAATTACGATCTTGGCCTGAAAATTGCAATGTAACTTAATGTGTTTGCTTTAAAGCCAATAAAGGAAGAAGAAAAAAAAAAAAAAGATAAATGGAACCCTTT
This sequence comes from Hydra vulgaris, assembly GCF_038396675.1. Taxonomy (NCBI): domain Eukaryota; kingdom Metazoa; phylum Cnidaria; class Hydrozoa; order Anthoathecata; family Hydridae; genus Hydra; species Hydra vulgaris. The sequence goes on from NC_088923.1 coordinate 39,507,633, forward strand.
AAGTATTAGTTATAGTGAAAATATTTGGACTAGACACAAAATAAATAACATGCAATCTAAACTTTTACCTCAAACAAAATTTAATCTTAAACTGCAAGATATTAACTTCACTTTAAACCCTCATGTGCATCTTTGTGTGTCTACTATTTGCAACGAAATTATGCATAAACCAATTATTATAAAAAACTGTCTTCATTCATTCTGTGCACCATGTCTATTACCGCTAATAATTGGCAAACTAATAACAAAAACAAAATGCCCTAAATGTTCCTTTTCAATTCCAAGTGATGGATTAATTTCATCAATCAATGTCATTGAAGTGATAGAAAATTTGCAAGAAGTATGCAAGCAAGGTTGTGGTAAATTGTTTAAAGTCAAACAACTGTCAGAACGAAAGAAACATCAAAAAACTTGTCAGACAACTCCGATATCAAGTTCAACAACATTATCAATATCATCTTCATCAACTTCATAAATAAACTTTTCAGATATATTTGCATTGGATTCAACAAGTGTTATACCAAGAAATATTGAAGATGCTGCTCTGCATGTAATAAAACAAAAAATGTCTTAAACAAAATCCAATGTAATTGAATTTCCGACAGGAGGACCAAGACTAAGACTATCTTTACAAAAAAAGGAACCGTAAAGTTACTATAACAAAACAAAAATGCTTTTAATTTTATAATAGGAAACTATAGTATGATTTTTTGAATATTTTAAATAAATTACACAACATTTTAGCCCTTATGCTTCACATCAACACTAAGAGCCTACAAAGAAAGCTCAGATGTATGTTTACGCACAATTGGCAGACGACAATTACATCTAAAACATAATATGAGCAAAACATGTGGAGAAAGCATCAGTTCTACAATCAAGCAAACTGCTACTCTTTTGAAATCTTTTAATGAAAATGAAAAAGAAAATATTCTGAGCAAATCAAATATTTCAAAAGCCAAAATATCTGCTAAAAAAATGATCAGTTTAAAAGTAAACATGAGCAGTACTTATGTCAACATGAAAATATTATCTAGGTACACAAGATTGCAATTATTATATAGAAATCTTGAAAAGACAAATTCAATACTTTTAATAGTTATTGATAATAAAAAAAACATGATCATTTTAGGTGGTTGAAAAACAACAATGTAATTTGTGCTTCTAATGCAAAACAAAGAAATGTGGCTAAGAAACGGTCATGTGATGATCTTATTGTTAAAAACGCTCCGTTTATGGTTGAAAAAAAAGATTCAAAGGTTCTTATGAAATCAAGGAATTGCCATGTGCATATATCGAAAATCTACAAGGACATATAACAAATGTTCTAGATAGACTAGATAGGTACAAACAAATCTTTTTAAAAAAATAATTTAACATACTACAATAAATTAAATGCAATACTATAAAAACAAAAATTAATTTTTCTTGTTATAATTTTAGCAACAACCTCTTATTATACAACAAGATTAAAGACAACAAAATCCATATAAAAATAGGAGGTGACTATGGAGGTGATTCGTTCAAAATGTTTTATCAAGTAGCGAATGTGGAAAAGCCTAATGCCAAAACTAATACAACAATATTTAATATATTTGAGGCAAAAGATTATACCACAAATTTGAAAATTTCATTGACAAGATTTACATCAGAAAAAGATTTTTTGCAAAAAATGATCTGGAAGTAAGAACATATTACAAACAACAAAATAATTAAATTATCCAAGCACACTGAAATTCAAAAACATCCAACCAATATTTGACATAAACAAAATCATCAACTATTGGTTTCTTACCACAATTATCAGGATTATGATAGATTACAGTTTCTTTTTAAAGAAATGTATAATAATTTAATTTTGTTCAACTTTAGAGAGAAGCAGATTCGTGTATTTGTATTCGGTGATTATGAATTCTTGTGTGCAATTTATGGAATAACTGGTGCAAATGGTAAGTACATATTTAATACAGATTTCTTTAAAAAAACTCATCTGGGCCAGATACATGCAACATGATTTATTTTGCTTTCTTAACACAAACTTGTTCAATTACTTTAGGTAGACACTCATGCCTGTTTTGCAATATAACAAGTCAAGAAATGTCAAATCCAATTACCGATAACATTGAATTGCGATCACTAAAGAAACTAGATTTATCTCTAGCAAAATTTAACAACCATGGTGCAGATCCCAAGTTTGCCAAGTTATGTGACAATGTTATTGACCAACGGTTGTTCAATGTGCCACTTGATCAGGTGCCTTGCTTTTATTTATTATTCACATTATTTTGATTTTATTTATTAGGAATTCTTCGCAAATTCACATAATCGTTTATTCAATACAATACAATACAAGTTATTGGTGGGGTAAATGTATATGGTGGTGTATGCAATTGTAAATAATAATATAAACTTTCTTGTACTATTAGATAGGAGTTCCTGCTTTACATATCTCACTTGGTATATACTTAAAGTTTTTCAACATGTTGGAAGACTCTTGTCACACAATTGACATAAAAGTTGCAAGTCGAATGGCAATAACCAACCAAACACTTGACTGTGAGTAATTTAATGCATATATAGAGCACCAGCGCCAAATAAATCAACTTCAAATAAGTATTCAAGCACTTGAAGATAAAACACGTGTTATAACAGAAGCACTTGAAATGCAAATAATTTTTAACCCTGAAAATGAAGAAAAAGTTAAATTAGTATTTGAACGTCACCTGATTCACTTTGAAAAGAAAAAGAAAGAACAGGTAGCAACTTTAATTTTTATTATTTACTAAAAATATTTAATTTAGATTGGTAATTAAACCCGGAATAATACAGTTAAGAATCTTATACATTGGAATATCTAAGTTTTGTTTCATTGGTTATATTTTTTTGAATTTATCTCAAGAACATACTTAATCATAGATCTCAGAACTGAAAATACTGCTTGAAGCAGACCATATAAAGAAATCATTTGGACCACTTGTGAACAAACTTTTATTTAATATGTATATATATATATATATATATATATATATATATATATATATATATATATATATATATATATATATATATATATATATATTATATATATATATATATATATATATATATATATATATATATATATATATATATATATATTAGCGAAATCCACATGGAGCGTTAAATGGAGCGTTTTTAACAATAAGATCATCACATGACCGTTTCTTAGCCACATTTCTTTGTTTTGCATTAGAAGCACAAATTACATTGTTGTTTTTCAACCACCTAAAATGATCATGTTTTTTTTATTATCAATAACTATTAAAAGTATTGAATTTGTCTTTTCAAGATTTCTATATAATAATTGCAATCTTGTGTACCTAGATAATATTTTCATGTTGACATAAGTACTGCTCATGTTTACTTTTAAACTGATCATTTTTTTAGCAGATATTTTGGCTTTTGAAATATTTGATTTGCTCAGAATATTTTCTTTTTCATTTTCATTAAAAGATTTCAAAAGAGTAGCAGTTTGCTTGATTGTAGAACTGATGCTTTCTCCACATGTTTTGCTCATATTATGTTTTAGATGTAATTGTCGTCTGCCAATTGTGCGTAAACATACATCTGAGCTTTCTTTGTAGGCTCTTAGTGTTGATGTGAAGCATAAGGGCTAAAATGTTGTGTAATTTATTTAAAATATTCAAAAAATCATACTATAGTTTCCTATTATAAAATTAAAAGCATTTTTGTTTTGTTATAGTAACTTTACGGTTCCTTTTTTTGTAAAGATAGTCTTAGTCTTGGTCCTCCTGTCGGAAATTCAATTACATTGGATTTTGTTTAAGACATTTTTTGTTTTATTACATGCAGAGCAGCATCTTCAATATTTCTTGGTATAACACTTGTTGAATCCAATGCAAATATATCTGAAAAGTTTATTTATGAAGTTGATGAAGATGATATTGATAATGTTGTTGAACTTGATATCGGAGTTGTCTGACAAGTTTTTTGATGTTTCTTTCGTTCTGACAGTTGTTTGACTTTAAACAATTTACCACAACCTTGCTTGCATACTTCTTGCAAATTTTCTATCACTTCAATGACATTGATTGATGAAATTAATCCATCACTTGGAATTGAAAAGGAACATTTAGGGCATTTTGTTTTTGTTATTAGTTTGCCAATTATTAGCGGTAATAGACATGGTGCACAGAATGAATGAAGACAGTTTTTTATAATAATTGGTTTATGCATAATTTCGTTGCAAATAGTAGACACACAAAGATGCACATGAGGGTTTAAAGTGAAGTTAATATCTTGCAGTTTAAGATTAAATTTTGTTTGAGGTAAAAGTTTAGATTGCATGTTATTTATTTTGTGTCTAGTCCAAATATTTTCACTATAACTAATACTTAAAGGGTTCCATTTATCTTTTTTTTTTTTTTCTTCTTCCTTTATTGGCTTTAAAGCAAACACATTAAGTTACATTGCAATTTTCAGGCCAAGATCGTAATTTTAATTCAGTGTTTGAACCTTTTTCAATATTTCTTAATATTGAAAAGCATCTATAACACTTTTTTTGAGGATGCTTATTTGGGTGGTCCTTATCGATTCGGATAAAAAAACAAAATTCTATTCTAACAATATGTTTTGTTAAAAGAACACTATCATTATCTAGACTTTCTCTACATATTCTGCATAATGTTTTTAGTTTTGTTTCATGTGACATTTTTATGTGTTTTTTTATTGCTAAAATATAAGATTTGATGTACAAAATTTTAAACTTAAAAAAGTAACCGTACTCTGATTTTTTTTTTATTATAAAGTTAAAATCATCTTTTTTTTTAAATATATATATCTTTAAAGCATAAAAACTCTAATAAATGCTTAATTGTTAAGTTTTAGTAGTAAGGATGACCATAAAATAATTTTCGACTTTCCTGCGTATTTTATCACATAAAAGTTAGTAAATTAAGTATTTGAAATAAAATATGTTTTCCTTGGCCACACATTTTATCAGTTTATAGTTTATATCTGATTTATACATCTTCAAAGCAATGATATGACCTTTTTTATTAGGTTACGGTAAAAGACGATTACAAAAAAAAAAAATCAAAATTACGATGTTGTTGTTGTTTTTAAAGTAACGCATGCGCATAATAAATGTCCGCAAATGCCTAAAATTAAACCACCGTGCTACAACACCTTCTTCTTAAAAGTTAATCTTAAATGATTAATCTGAGTATGTGAAGTATTATTTTTATTATTTTTCAAACTGCTTCCATGTAGGTCTGGTAAAGCTTACAAAATGAACTTTGTATGCATGCTAACCACACTAAAAAATAACCACGTAGATACACTACACATTGTCTGTCTAACTTTTTATTATAAATTAAATTTTGTTCTGTAGATTATCTAGTGATTATTTTGTTTATTTATAAATAACTTCTTGGCATTTTTAGTTGTGGATAAGTATTTAAATAATTATAAGTTTAAAAAAAGAGCTTGATTATCAAGTTGATAATGGAAAAAAATTATGTGGCAAATAAAAAAACAATAACAAATGATAAGATTAACTAGTAAATCAAAAAAAAATTCTTTTTTCAAATCCATGCTTTATGCAAGCAGAATTCTATTGGGCCTAGAAATTCTTTTTTTGTTATCTTTTGTAGAAGGAAAAATTACTGTTTTTTTTTTTTTTTTTAAATTTAAAAATTACTGTTTTTACTAAATTTTTCTTTTTTACCTTAATAACTTAAGACTTATTAACTTAATAACTTAAAACAATAGGTTTTTAACTTAATAACTTAAGACTTATTACTTAATAACTTAAAACAATAGGTTTTGAATCGCTGCGCTTTAATGTCTTCGAAACCGCAAATAATTTGCAAATCAATTATTTTTGTGACGTAATACGCAATTCATATCAAATAAATAAAATGTATGGGGAAATACAAATTAAATTTTTGTTAACTTAATTAACTTTTTTTGGTCAAATTTTTCCATTTCCTTGTATTGTCATCGAAAATGATTAAATGTGCAAAATTTGAGCAAAATTGGTTGTGAAAAAAGTTTTCAAAAATTGATTTCAAATTTTGTGGCACACAAACAAATATATATATATATATATATATATATATATATATATATATATATATATATATATATATATATATATATATATATATATATATATATATATATATATATATATAAAGTAACCTTATATAAAGCATGGAAAAAGAGTAAAGTTTGCAAGTTTAAAAAAATGAAAATTTACAGGAAATCAATGCACAAGCAAAAAACAATTCGTGTCCATGCAATCTGAACTATTAAATCTTATTCCAAGTGCTTCAGCATCATTACCAAAGAGAAGATCGTTTACTAAGCTGTCAAGCCATGCTAATTCTCAGCCTTTAAATGATGGTATTACTGGAAATAGAATTTTGGATATGTTTAATTTATAAAACTTAATTTCAGTTCTTGGTTGTCCTCAATGTAAACAAAGTTCATGTTTAAAGCTAAGTGAAAGTTTAAAACATGGATTAGCAAGTAAAATGACTGTAAAATGTTTTTGAACATCAAAAAAACTGCCATTTATGTCACGAGGGTTTGATATAAACTACAGAATAGTATACTCAATGCGTAGAAGTGGTCAAGGCTTTGCTGGTATTAATCGCTTTAATGCACTTATTAATTTTCCACCACCATTTACATCAAATAACTATAACAAGATTGTTTTTAAGTTAAAAAAAAGTGTTTATTGCCACTCAAACTATGGATGATGCAGCTTAAAAACTAAAAGACTTATCCAAAAATCAACCACAGAATAATTTTTATGATATACCTGTGTCATGTGATGGCACCTGGCAAAGACGAGGATTTTCATCGCTAAATGGAACAGTAAGTTGCATTTCAACTTACTGTTTCATTTTAACTTTAACATTGGAGCTAAAGCTGTTATTAATTTGTATTAAAGACTAAATATTGTTCCAGGATTTTATACCAATCTTCGGTGTGATAAAATCAATACCAAAAGGATTAAAAATTCAATAAAACATAATAAAGTTAAAAATGTTCTCCGTCGTCGTCAAATTAGAGAACAAAAAAAAACAAAAAGATGATAAAAAAAACAAAATGAAGAAAGAACCTATAAAGCAGGATTATTTTAAAGTTAATTTTAAAGATATTGTTTTTTATTTTATTTAGTTTTTTCATTCTGGATATGCTGTTTTCTTATTTTTAGTTATATATCGTTTTTTTGATAAAAAATGTTTTTCATGTGATATAGCCTTTTTATATAAAATTATAGATAATGTAGATGTTGTATAAATTTCCATTATCAAAACACCTTTTCAATTGATTTTATTATGTCTAGAATTGAAAAGCTTTAAAAAATAATATCTTACTATAACTCTTTTTACAAAATGTTTTACGTTTTGCTTATTTTCTCAGATTGCATTTTTTCCGAATTTAATAGAATTTAGAAATGTGGTAACTTTGGTTCTATTATAGCTTTTGAGCTGATATTTTCACACAACACACATAATAGATTGTTTCATGCAATAAACCAAAAGTTTGATTTAAATATTTTATATTGTCTGTGATTAACTTGTCTAAAGTTTAACTTTATGTTGAAAATATAGAAAAATATTGTTTATTTTTTAAAAACTCAAAAAGTCATTCTTCCCGAAATAATATTTCACTTTTTTTTGGTTTATTACATGCATCTAATGTAAATAAATAATGTTAAATGTTTCATTGAAAAATAGTGTACCCAAGGGAATTAGCTTCCCAAATTTCAAGAATTTATGACTTTTGCCATTTTGAATTTGTAACCATGGCAACAGCAGACATTTTTTAAAAATGAAAACATATTTTTTTTAAACTATTATAATATCCTTTCCAATGAATACCCTAAAAATCCTATGAGCTTGAAAGTTGTCAAAATATTTTTGAGGGGGGTGAGCCCCCTTAATTTTGATATAGGTGTTTACACTTATTTGTCCTTAATATTTAAATATTAGATTTCATTATAAGTTTAAAAATCTAGATTTAAAAATTTAGGAGAAGCATATAAGTTTTATTGTTAATTATGATATGAAATAACAACAATAATGACACGAACAAACACAAATTAAAAAAGACGAACTTTTTGCCATTTAGCCTCGCTGAATCGTTTTAAAATTGTGTCTTAACTAACACCCGCTGCAATTTTAACTTCAATGGACAAAATAGATAAAACAGATAGTCTTTCTTGGCTAATTGTGCTTCTTAAGTAGGTCTTAATCAATTTTAACTTTGAGAAATTTCTCTCAGGAGAAGCGGTACTTATTGGAATTGTGAGCATGATTCTGATTGTTATGTAAAGACTTGAATATATTTCTTCAAAATATTGCATCATTTATATTTTCTAGTAAAGTGGATTTTAAAATTTGCAGTTCTTTATAAAGTTCGAAAGGATCTATGTCGCTGTTTTTACCTTCCCAAAGTATTGTACCTAAATTATTACAATGCTTGAGCAGGTCCTCTCTTGGCAAAAATTTCAAATAATTGATATCGTAAATAAAACCGAAGCGGTCAAAATATTCATTAAGCTCTTTGAATCAACATTCAGTGTCGCCTATGACTGCGTCTAGCATTGTATGGAAAAAAATTACTTTGTACTGTGTTTTAGCAGATTGTAAAGATTCATCCATATGTTCATAAACGAACACTCGTTTTTTTTTTGTGCTATTCTTTTTCAACTTCGTAAGCGCTTTTTTCCACAACCAATCAACTTTTCTCAAATCCAGTATCACGGAATTCTTGAATTTAAGTGCAAAATGAACGTAAAGTATCAACAACGACTTTTAAGTCTACTGGAATTGATTGCCGTAGTTTACTTTTATTATTTACATGTAATAAAATCTCATACCACACGTGTATAACAACAATAAATTCAAAAGCTAACATTTCTTTCAAAACTGCTTTGCAGTCGCTTAGAGTTTCCGGAATCGTCCGTTTTATTTTACAAGTCATTCACACATTCGATAATATTATCAAATTGCAACGCTATAGCTTTTACGCTCATATTCTACTCTCCCACCGTGTCTCTGAAAGAGGTTTTAGTGTTAGTTTCAATTTAGTTTTTGTAAGTTCCCAACGCTTGCTTGACTTCAAAAAGAGCACATATATTATATTAATAAGGCCGAAAAATGTTTTAGCTGTTGTAGAAGAATAAGATGCATCTATTAAAAGCAAATTCTAGGAATTTTTTTATTGAATTTGACGACGATAAAAACCTGATTGCGTAATTAAAAACAAGAATTTTTAAAATTACAAGTGAACAGTTTTAAAAAGATGGCGTACTTAGTGTAACTATTTAAAATTAAGATAACTTTCCTATAATTTTCAGACCTATTTTTTATACGATACTAAGAGATTATGTTCTAAATAATAACTAAACACTCATAAAATCAGGGGGGAAAAAGTCGAGTAGCGCCAAAAGTTGTGTTTATTGTTTATTAAATAACTTGATACTGCAAAAAGCATTTAAATTGTCATAAAATAATATGTGGAATGTGCCAATAAATTGATATTTAAATTTGAAAAAAAAAATTGATTGATAGATACTTATAACATTTAGAAGTTCACTTGAAGTTCTTTATTTTTTATTTGTAATCAATAATATTTAAGTAATCAAAATTGTAAAAATGCAGAATTTGTAATATTACAAATAAATATTTAATCAAAATATTCATGTTTAAATTAGAAAAGTATAAATATTTATTTAAATACAGCTAAAGTTATATTAAATGAAGGGTTTCATATAATTTTAGCTATTTTAAAGTGTGATAATTTTTGAACTTATTGTTTACTTGATTTAAAGTCTTCAAGGTATTTTTACTTTATTTAATGTCTTTTTTAGCTGTAAAGATCCTTTTCATGTAAATTTCAATATAGTTGTTTATAATCAATCATTCAATCAAGCTATCATTTAATTCGATTTATAATATAGATAAAAATCTAGATACAGTGACAAAAGTGTGGTGACTTAAAATGTATGAAATAAATATACTAATATGAGGCTAATGATGTTACTATTATTATAATAAGAATAGTATCAAGTATAGTAATAAATAATTAGCAGTAGAAGCAGCTATAGTAATAATAGTGATAATTAAATAAAATAACTGTGATAAATAAGATAAATGTTGTTACTAATAATAGTAAGAGCAATATTAGAAAAAGTAGAAATAAGTCAACAAAATAAGTGTTTTTTTTTAATGTTATTAAGGTGCTCCAAGATGACCAAGACTCAATAAATAATGGCAAACATTAGATACAAATAATGATAATACATTAACAACAACAATAACTACATCAGTAATAATCAGTAATCAGTAAACATAATACTAATAGGAATATCACCACTAGCAATAGTAATGATAATAGTTATAATATTAAAGATAATAATAAGATCAAGATTATAATAAGGGAAGAGGAGGGGATTTGAATGTGCCCTTTGATGTATCTAGTTTGATGTACCTGGTTTTTGATATACCTAGTTTTTGATGAATCCTAGTATGATGTACCTAGTTTGATGTAGTTTTGATCTTTACATTTAAAATTACAGCTTATGTCTATATCTGTGCCATTTATGTGTTTTTTTAATTTAATGATTGCTGTTTATGACATTGTTTAATTATATATAGTGCAGCAGCTTGGTATATTTTTTATTTATTTATTCCTTAATTTTTATTTTTGATTTGTTGCTATAGGCTTTCATTCTTTTAAAGGGTGATCACAGCTCCTCCAAAATCTTCTAAAATCCAATTTAAAAAAAAAAAATCTTCTTTTAAATCTTTTGTTATCCTCTAAAAAATTGAAAATGTGATCAAATCTATTTATATGTATTTTAATATGATGTGTTTTAATACATTGTTTACAGTTTAGGATGTTAAATGCTGGATCTTCTTGACTCAATGCATGGGTTTTGCTCGTGTCTCTGTTTTTATGACTAGGCAACTCATTCTATTATCTCCTAATGAGGGTACAGCTCTAAAACTCAGTTTTATGATTCTGAGGCCGGCTGGTAGTCAGGTTTCCCAAACTCTGTGGTAGCTTTCAGAGAGGCTGATTCCATCAACAGCTGAAAAATATCAAAGTATTAACAGTGCCATGTTGCGTACGGATGGTGTCCCTGTTTGTACTTTTGGTGTGCATTGCGGAGGCCACATTTGGAGCCCTTAGTTACGGCTTAGGGTTTATTTGTAGTAATGAGACAATTGCTTGGGCTATTAGACAGTGTTATGAGTACTATCTATGCTTTGAGTCAAGTTCTTCAATCTAATTTAAAAATGAATAAAGTACCAAAAACTATAAAACACAAAAAACCATCATCATCACCAAGTTCTCTAAACCTATCATTCACTAATATTCGTGGTCTTCGAAGTAACTTTTCTTCTGTTGAGTCTTATCTCTTGCAAAGTTCACCAGACCTACTTGCTCTTTGTGAGACTAATTTGAGTTCAGCTGTCTCATCTTGTGATCTTAGTGTTGATGGTTATCTTCCTCTAATTCGTAAAGACTCCAATAGTCACATGCTTGGCCTGGGCATTTACATTCGTAAGAATTCACCCATTTGTCGTGAAACTAGGTTTGAATCCACAGACTATTCTTTTATGTGCTTTCGTTTAGCACCACTTCACTCTATTGCCTTTCTCTTTGTTCTATATCGCTCTCCTTCATCTCAAGACTGCACACTTTTTGACGTTATTTCTAATCATATTGACCAAGCCCTCTCTCTTTATCCATCAACTAATATAGTTTTTGTTGGTGACTTTAATGCTCACCACTCCGAATGGCTTGGCTCTAGTGTCAGTGATTCGGCAGGCATTAAAGCCCACAACTTTTGCCTTTCTCAATCCCTAACTCAAATAGTCAACTTTCCAACTCGCTTTCCAGACAACCCGAATCATTTACCTTCTCTACTCGACTTATGTCTTGTTTCTGATCCTAGTCAGTGCTCAGTTTCTCCACATTCACCCTTAGGTGCTTCTGATCACAGTTTGATCTCTCTAAAACTAATATCTCATTCTTCTTCATCACCTGAATCCCCCTATTATCAAACCTCTTACAACTACAGTAAAGCTGACTGGGATTCTTTCCATGATTTTCTTCGTGATGGCCCTTGGGTAGAAATCTTTCGTCTTCCTTTCGACAAATGTGCTTCTTTCATAACTTTGTTGATTCAGGCTGGCATGGAATCTTTTATTCCCTCTCGACGATTCCAGGTCAAGCCTCAATCTCCTCCATGGTTTTCTTCACACTGTGCTGCTGTGATTGCCAATCGAAACCATTACTTCCATATTTATCAGCAAAACAATTTTCCAGAAAACAGGTGTCTATTTATTACTGCCAGAAACAATTGTAAAAAGGTTTTGTCCAACGCCAAAACCCGCTATTTTCAGGTCATGAAATCTTGTATCTCATCTCAAAAATTAGGCTCTCGTAACTTCTGGAAAATCTTTAATAATATCAATAATAAGAGCAAATCTGTAATTCCACCTCTCGTGTATGGTTCAGATTTTGTCACCTCACCTAAAGACAAAGCTGAATTGTTTGCTAAAAACTTTTCATCAATATCATCTCTTCATTCCACTAGTTGCTTTCTACCTGATATTGCCAACAAACAGGTTGATCCATTGCTTGACATTCATATCACTCCAGCATCTGTATCTAAAGTGATTTCCTGCCTAGACTCTTCTACAGCTTGTGGCCCGGACAACATACCTGTTTTTGTCTTGCAGAAGTGTTCTCCGGAGCTGTCATCTATACTCTCGAAACTATTCAACAAGTGCTTATCAGAGTCTTGTTTTCCAGCCTGCTGGAAAGCAGCATCTGTTATCCCTATCTTCAGAAATTCTGGAGAGCGATCTGATTTGTCTAACTACCGTCCTCTTAGTCTTCTTCCTATCATAAGCAAGGTTTCTGAATCTTTAATTAACAAACATCTAATTTCTCATCTTGAATCTAATAACTTACTTTCTGACCATCAATATGGAGTTCGATCTTCTCGTTCTACAGCTGATTTGCTAACAGTAATAACTGAAAGGTTTTATCATGCATCAGATAGAGGTGGAGAGGTTAAGGCCATCGCTCTTGACATTTCAAAAGCTTTTGATAAAGTTTGGCATGCTGGTCTTTGCCATAAGCTTTCTTCTTATGGGTATCTGGGAACACCTTTAAGATTATTGAATCCTTCCTTTTCAATTGTAGTATAAAAGTTGTCCTCGATGGTTAGCACTCTTCTTCTTATTCTGTAACTTCAGGGGTTCCTCAAGGTTCTATCCTTGGACCTATACTCTTTTTAATTTACATTAATGATCTTCCAGATATTCTCAAATCTAAGGTGGCATTGTTTGCTGATTATACTACCATTTACTCTTGTCGTGATAAGAAACCAACACTCTCTGATTTCTTGGAGGGGGCATTTGAGCTTGAAAAGGATCTCACTTCTTCCACAGTATGGGGCTCACAGTGGCTAGTGAACTTCAATACAGATAAAACTCAATTTTTTTCAGCCAATCGTTATCGCAATAATTTAGATCTTCCTATATTTATAAACGGTGATGTACTCGATGAGTCATCTACTCTTCATCTTCAAGGATTAACTCTTACTTCCAATCTTTCTTGGAAACCATATATCAAATCAGTTGCAAAATTAGCATCTGCTAAGGTTGCATCTCTTTATCGAGCTCGTCACTTTCTTACTTCGGATTCTATTCTCTATCTCTATAAATCTTAAATCCGGCCTTGTATGGAATATTGTTGCCATATCTGGGGCGGATCCTCTAATGATGCCCTTTCTCTTTTAGACAAGGTGCAAAAACGCGTTGTAAACATAGTTGGACCTGCTCTTGCAGCCAACCTCCAACCATTATCACATCGTCGAAATGTTGCTTCTCTTTCTCTTTTCTACAAATACTATAATGGGCACTGCTCTAAAGAGCTAGCGTCTCTTGTGCCATCTACTAAAATTCGTTCTCGTGTTACTCGTCATTCAATTAAGTGTCATCCTTTTTCTGTGACTGTTCCTAAGTGCTTCAAAAACGCTTATTCGTCTAGTTTTTTTCCTCGAACATCAGCTCTTTGGAATTCGCTTCCTTCATCTTGCTTTCCTGACTCATATAATTTGCAATCTTATAAGTTGTCTGTCAATCGTTATCTTACTCTACAATCTTTATTTTTTCTCTTTCAGTAACTTCCAACTTTAATTAGTGGCTGCTTGCAGCCTTGTTGGAAGCGAATCTTTAATTTTACTTTCAAAAGTTGAAAGTATGATAAGATCTCCTCCTTAACTCCTTTTTTTTTCTCAAGTTCACAAGTTTTTTTTTTTAGTAATATAAAATGTTATTGTTTTGATTTGCAGATTTCAATATTAATCACAGTAGTAGTAAGTGAGCGGGGCCCTGGGCCAGGCTAAAAATGGGACTTTTTGCAAACCCGGTCCCGGCAAAATTATAGTATTTAGCAGGGATTGATAGCCGGGGCTAGAAAAAATTTCATAATACTTAATATATTATAATTTTATGCTTACATTTACTATTTAATAAATACTGGCATACATTTATATATTTTCAAACTTATTTCCAACAAGATTGTAAGCTACCACTGTTAAGTTTTAAATTACTTTAAAATTGGGAGTATATGTTAAAATACTAGGAGATGTATAATTGAAGACTTAAAAAGTTGTAAGTTGTATAAAAAAGGAAAATATGAACATGGATAAGAGTTATTAGGTTTTTTTGATGTTCGAGGAAAAAAAATGGAATAATAAGTTTTTTTAGCATGAATGGATCGATACAATAGAAAGATGAAACTTGTTGAATAAAAAGCCAAGCAAGAATGAGTTTTGGTTTATTGTAATAGAGTTTATAGCTCGTTTGAGAATTGACCATGATTGTATTTGTAGAAAAAAGAAAGAAATGCAACTTTACAACAATGAGAGAGTGGCTCAATTTTGGCAAATAAAGCAGGTCTAATTACATTTACAATGTGCTTTTAGACTTTGTCTGAGAATAGGAGGGTTGTTTTTGCAGTAAATAAATGAGTTTTGTTGTCTAACAAAAGTTGTAGATTTAAGTCCAGATTTAAATCCATAAGCCACTGCAAACCTTATGCTGTTACAGAAGAGAGATCAAATTTGAAATCGGCTGCTTGTTCTAAGCAATTAAATATTATAGATTTTCAGTCAAGACAAGAGTATAAAGTTGAGTCATCAGCAAATAGAACCACTTTAGGTATCATGAAGGTCTTTATTGTAGATAAGAAACAATATTAGAAACAAGTTACTTTAAATAAAGTAGAGGGTACTTTAAGAATAACTTTATTACTGCAGTTAAAAAGAAATAGTTGAATAACCTCAAAACCTTTATGTCAAGAAACTAATAACAGAGTGAAGAATAATTGTAGCATAGTTGGAGAGGTCAAAGTGTATTCTAGATTTTTGAAAAATTGAAACACTTTTTAAAAGTTTAGCAAAAATTGAAGAGAGTTCTGGAGAACACTTTTTTAAAACTGATGGAAATCTATTCTGGAGCACAAATTGTAGAAGTGTTTAATTGAGAATTAATTTTAGCATTGAAAGCCAGAGTGTTTTCAATGTTTAACAATCGGTTAATCTGTTTAACTGTCAGGAAGAGTATGGTCATTATCTTCAAGAGTCAAATTAGAGTAAAATTTCTTTGCAAATAACTCTGCTTAGATAATAAGAGATCAAATGTTAAACTTACTTTAGTTAATGACATTGTTAAAGATTAACCAAAAGTCTGTAGAACCTAACATCTAAAATAAGATAGAAGATTTAGTAAAATTAGAATAACAGAGCTTAACATCAGACAGGACCTTTTTCAATGGCTTCTTGCAATAATAAAAGGATATTTGTTCCTAAAAGAAATGTTCTTGTAAAAAAAATTAAAAAAAATGATTAGTGTTTAATAAATCAACTCAAAATGGTGAAAAATGTGGAGTAGAATGAGGCTTGACTTAAAATTAAAGAGAAGTAATTAATGCTTCCAAACTTTTATTCCAGAAGGAATAAAAGCTTCCAAGATGCACTTTATGCATGCATATTATGGATATAAACATATATGTTTGCTATTTATTTAGATGCTGGCATACAATATGCTTTCATTGTTATATAAACTTTAGTATTTATATGGTGTAGTATTTGCCGAAAGAAAAGATGATCAGATGGATATGTGATGTGACACCAGCAAGTCAAGAAAAAGAGGCAAAATTTTAGACAGATTAGAAAAAACGTTGTATTGAACAACTTTTGTTAGAAAAGATAAAAGTAATTTTGGTATCAGCATGTAGAGAGGTAGCAACTTCAGGAGAAAATGATTAGAGAAACAGTATAAAAGAGGAAGGCTAAAACCTTGATGATGATGATGATGATGATGATCATCATCATCATCATCATCATTAGCCTTCCTTTTTTATGCTGTTGATAATGATGATCATGATGATGATGATGATGATGATGATGATGATGATGATGATGATGATGATGATGATGATGATGATGATGATGATGATGATGATGATGATGATGATGATGATGATGATGATGATGATGATGATGATGATAATAATGATGATTATGATGGTTATGTAGATCATAATGATGTTTATATATGCATATATGTACAAAAAAAAAACATAAATTTTGATTAAAAAAAATATACTTTAGGATGCATAAATATTTATACAGCCCCTGTCACAAACCCGGCCCCAGCTATATTTTATCAAACCTGGCCCTGGCCCTGGCCCCGGTCAAATATCAACTCCAGTCACTTACTACACAATAGTTGCATTTTTTATTAATAGTGATAATTAAATTAAATAACTGTGATAATATTATATATGCCTCATATTAGTATATTTATTTCAGTTAGTTTTCAGTGTAGAAATCGGTTTTCAGTGTCGGTTTGAATGAAGTTATTTTCTGTTATATCTGCCATAAAGAATTAATTTATTTTGTTTAGAAATAATGACCAAGTATAAAAATAAATTTAAAACTTGTGGCTCATTAAAGACAAGTTCAAATAGAAAAGCAAAAAAATTTGATTGATATGATTTCAAGTGATTAAACATCAAATGCAAAGATAATTTGGTTAAAATGTGAGTATTCAAACAAGTCTTCAGAATCAAAAAGTAAGCTGTTCTGTTCTATATTTACATACAGTCAAATTGCTCAAAATTTCACTTGTGAAAAAGTAAAATTCAGTTATAATTTATGCCTTGGTGTTGTTCCTTTTCTTAAATAATTAATTCTAAACAATGAATCTTATAGCAAAATTTCTAAAAAAACTCAAATGGATTTACATATTTGTTTGGGATTACAGACAATGAAATAAAAATATCTTATTGGAGTTCTGAGTTCTTACGTAAAGCATCATCTGGTGACGTTTATTCTAAATATAAAAATTGTTTAAGTTTTTTGGGTTGTGATAAAGCACTCCAAGTTTCTTTTGATGGTCCTAATATAAATTTAAAGTTTTCAAATCTGATAAATGAAAGCAGATAAGAAGATTTTCTTGACCCTTTAATTAAAATTGGGACATGTAGCTATACCATTTATTATTCTTTGCAAACTGGAAAAAAGACTACTGACATTGAGAAATTACCTACTTTTATGTATAAAATATTTTATGAGTCTCCTTCTCGCAGAGCTGATTATGAATTTCTAACAGCTGCTACCTTTTTTAGACTACCCTCTTAAAGACTGAGCACACTGATGGATTGAAAATAGTAATGTTGTTAAATGTTCTTGATTCAGTTGACCCAATATTATAAAAGTTATAAAGATTTGGAAAAGCTTACCAAAATCACCAGTTTTTGATTGATTTGCTAAAGCTGTGAAGATGCCATCATTTCATTGAAACTTAGATTTTTTTAAGAAACAGCAACACGATTAAATGATTTACTTATCTCTTTAAACTGACAATCTAGTTTAATCTGGTGTCACTTCTTGCTTAGTCACTAAACAATATGACAACAATCCTTCATAGTTTATGCTGCTGCTTTTTAAGAAAATATGTTTAAAAAAAGGCAAACTCTGTATATAAGCTGTTCAAAGTTAACTTTACTGATAAAGTGTTATTGAATTCTGTTGATCTTGGCTTTGAACAAAACATCGTAAACATTGTGAAAGCAAAAGTTTGGTACTACAATACTTGTCTATTTTATGTACTCTCGAGTCCTTAATACAAGAGAGGGTGGAAATTTTAGTCCAGATCTAATAAACAGGAAGGGGGGGGGGGTTAATAAAAGGAGGGGGTGGGAATCTTTTTATGTAACAATAAAGGTATTTTTTATAAAAAGTTTCAGTATAAATTCAAACTATTATTATATACAAAACACGCATAAAACTATTTAAATCTAGCGGGGCTTGCAGTTTACTTTTGAGTACCTAATAAAGAGGGTGTTTATTAAGTTGTTTATTAATTTTTGGAAAATTTTCCCACCCACCCTAAGCTTATTAAGAACCCCCTGTTCATTAATTTTTACTTGTTATCAAAAAAAAAAAACTTTCAGTGTAATCAGGATTTAAAAAATGCTGACCAAGTAAATCTGAATTTGTCGAAAATGAGCTCTTAATTTATTTCTTACCAAAGTATAAAACTTATATCAGTATATTAAATCCTATAGAAATTATAATAAAACAGCTCTTATGCTAAGTTTTCTACTTTGGTGAGAAATAAATCAAAAACTCATTTTTGATAAATCGAGATTTACTAGTTTAGCAATTATTAAAGCCTGTTTACACTTACTTTTTCTTTTTGTGGGTGGAAAAATTTCCAAAAATTATTAAACGTCCCCCCTTCCTTTATATTAAGGAATCAAAAGTACACTTTTTATAGAAAAAGAACAAAACGATTATTCAAAATTTTTGTCAAATGTTGTTAAGGCTAACACTGAACTATTAAGAAAATTCAAAGGCTCTAAATATCAATTGGACTCATTTCTTTGGAAGCACATTGATTCTAATTCCAACTATAAATCCCTTTGGTCTATTGTCCAAATAGTTTTGGTTTTATCTCATGGTCAGGTCAACAAAATGATTCTTGTTGAAAATCTTAACATGATAAGTCTTATTTCTCAGCATTTAGTATGCGAATATATGAAACAAAAAAACTTTGAACCTCACAGTTTTTCATTGTTAAAGAATAAAGTTTCATTTCCTGATGGTAGTTTAATGTTCTCATTTCTGGTCTGCTAAACTAGTTAATGCCAGAACGGATATTGGGTTCTAAAAAATTGCTTCAGCAAATCCATATCATTTAACTTGAAAAATGGCATTATTTAAGAGTAATTCCATGTCAATTGAACCAGGCCATGTCACCATACATCTCAGATTTTGCTGAATTTTATACAGTTGAGAGTACTTAGTAAAACAAGAAATTCTTGAAATTTTTAGCCTCTAGCTCCAAGAGGATCCTGAAATATGATCATTTTACTTTCAACTGATCTTGGCCAGGCCCCTCTTGTCCTCTCAGAACTGAGACCTTTGTTTAAAGGTTCCAAGTCACAAAGCTTTAAAAATATTTGATATTTTGACTTAAAAATTTGTACCTGACTATTTTCAGGGTTGAAGAATCCAATGAAATAATCAAAAATATAAAAAAATATTTTTAAGTACCTGTAATTATCAATTTAAATCAATTTAGGCAATTTTTTATATACCTGATTTTGATGCTCAAGAAACCCACGTGGCCTTGATGATATTAAAAAAAAATATTTTACACATTATTCTAAATTTTATGATCTTTCAGAAAACATAAGAATTTTGATCTGCAAGTATATGGACTTCCATATATGGATAAGGGGGCACAGGCCCCACTTTTTTGTAGCGGAATCTTGCAATACATTTTCCACTACCTTTCAGATTAGCTAGAGCTATGAAAGTTTCTGTATTTTTTTAGTGTCAATAAACGAGCATTTTAAAATTAAAAAAGAGCCCAAGAAACTAGGGGAGGGGGCTGGGGGCATGTGCCCCACTTTTTTGAGCAGAATCTTGAGATGAATTTTTCACTATCTTCCAGACAAGCTGCAGCTCTGAAACTTTCAGCATTTGTGTAGTCCTGATGAACATGCGTTAAAATTATTTCAGGTCAGATGACCAGATAGTCCATGGGGCTGGGGCACCTGGGACCATGCCCCACTTTTTTTCTCAAAAAATTTTTTTTTTTTCTTTAAAACTTATTTAAGATAACTTTAAAACTATTGTCTTCAAATTTTTTTTTAGATTAACATTTTTAACAATGTTAAACATTTCATATGTTTAACAATGTTATCAATGTTTCCCAAAAATTTGGGAAACATTGATAACATTGCTTCCCAAATTTTTGTGATTTATATTTGTTCCATTTGGTTTTGATCATTCTATGTTCAATAATCTTTTAAAAATGTTTTAAGAAGCTAAATGTTTATAAGAATTTTGATTTGCATGTATAAGATTAAAAACAGTCTAAAGTAATGATTTTAACAGTATTTTATTTTGTATAATTTAAAATTTGAATTAAAAAAGAAAAATATATTTTGCTAATTCTAAAATGGTAACAGCAAGTTGTTAACAGAAACAAAAAACATCCTGTCATTACACTAGTATAGAAGAAATTTGTTACCTATTAAAGTCATTATTAACATTTCTAACATTAACAAATTGAATATAATTAAACTTTGTGAAAAGGAAACTTTTTTTTTGTCAAAGTAAGATAAAAGAAATCAATCACTGTTTAGTTTTGTATTACCATGGTGATTGCTTAAGTTGCTTTCATTAAATTAATTACTATTGGTTTCTCATTTTTAAATTAATCTCAAATTGTTTTTAGTGTTACAGTAAGAATGGATTCATGTGATTTTGGAAAAAAGTTAAATGATACTTGTCATAAACTAAGTTATTGTAGAAAGATTGATTTAAAGAAATTTGATTGCTATAGAGAAGATGCCAGAGAAAACAGTAGGTAGAAAACAACACATGCAAAAGCGCCTTATTTTATGTAATCTTAAAGAACTTTATGTTTCTTTTAAAACTAAATATCCTCAAGAAGTTATTGGATTTTCTAAGTTTTGCAGTTTAAGACCAAAATGGTGTATAACTGTTGGAGCATCAGGCACTCATTCTGTTTGTGTATGTACCCTCCACCAAAATGCAATACTCTTGACCAATGCTATACAAATAAAATGTACTTACAAAGATCTTATGACAAAAGTTGTTTGTGATGTTACAAGTAATGAGTGTATGGTTCATCGATGTCCGAACTGTCTAGGTATAGTTTCTTTAAAGAAGTTTCTGGATGCACAACTAATTGACAATGACGAGGAGGTGTCATTCAATCAGTGGCAGAAAAAAGACAGAACAACATTGATCTATCAGACAACAACAATGGAAGAATACAAATTGATGTTATCAAAGGCAATAAACAAGTTAACAGCTCATTCCTACATTGCAAAATGTCAAGCAAGATATCTAAAGCAACAAAAGGAAAATTTAGCAAAAGGCTGCTGTATTGTCTTAGGTGACTTTGCAGAAAACTTTACTTTTGTGATTCAAGATGAAATCCAAAGTTACCATTGGTTCAAAAGTCAATGCACATTGCACCCCGTTGCCCTCTATTTATTAAACGAAAATGACCAACTTGAAGAAAAATCGTTTTGCTTCATGTCAGAAGATAATGAGCATGACACTGGTTTTGTGTATGAAGTTCAAACACAAATAGTTAACTATTTAAAAGAATATCATCCTAAAATTTCAAAGATTCTTTATTTTTCTGATGGTTGTGCTGCACAGTATAAAAATCACAAAAACCTTTACAATATCTGTCTCCATAAAAATGATTTTGACATTGATGCAGAGTGGACATTTTTTGCTACAAGCCATGGTAAGTCACTATGTGATGGTATTGGTGGCACTGTAAAACGATTAACTATAAATGCAAGTCTACAAAGGCCCATAAATGACCAGATATTGAATTGTAACAAAATGTTTGACTACTGTACTAACAATATTAAAGGGATTATTGGTTTTAAGATTGAAAAAGAAAGACTGACAGAATTGCGCACCACTTTGAAAACACGTTTTGAGCTAAGTAAAACAATTCCTGGAACTAGGAGCTATCATCAATTTAAACCAGAATCTATAGATACTATTAGCTTTAAACGAACAAGTGAAGATGTTCATATAACAGGCATTTTTCTTTTTCTGGAATTCAAAGTTCTCAAAATGATCAGCAAAATAACATTGATGCCTTGAAATTGGGTGAATTCATTATGTGTAAATATGATGCGTTTGATTGGATTGGTATGATCAATGAAATTGATAATATAGAGCAAGATGTTATGGTAACACTCATGCACCCGCACGGTCCTTTTAATAATTTTTTCTGGCCATCTAGAGTAGATGAGTGTTGGGTGAAAACTACCAACATAACTTGTATAATTGATGCACCTGTAACAACAAATGGACATTTTTATACTTTGACCATCGATGCATCTAATCTTAGCATCGATGCAAGCTAATCTTAACATTATCTTGACTTTCTTTTTTTTGTATTTTATTTTGTAAATAATGAAGTAAAACAGAACAAGTATAAAGCAATAACAATTTTTGAATACAATATTTTCAAAGTTATCTTAAATTTAAGACACATTTATGTGTTTTAGAAAAAAAAAAAAATTTTTTGAGAAAAAAAGTGGGGCATGGTCCCAGGTGCCCCAGCCCCATGGACCATCTGGTTGTCTGACTTGAAACAATTTTAACGCATGTTCATCAGGACTACACAAATGCTGAAAGTTTCAGAGCTGCAGCTTGTCTGGAAGACAGTGAAAAATTCATCTCAAGATTCTGCTCAAAAAAGTGGGGCACATGCCCCCAGCCCCCTCCCCTAGTTTCTTGGGCTCTTTTTTAATTCTTTCTCTCGTTTATTGACACTAAAAAAATACAGA
Organism: Hydra vulgaris; assembly: GCF_038396675.1. Lineage (NCBI taxonomy): Eukaryota > Metazoa > Cnidaria > Hydrozoa > Anthoathecata > Hydridae > Hydra > Hydra vulgaris. The sequence goes on from NC_088923.1 coordinate 39,530,613, forward strand.
AATTTTCATAGCTCTAGCTAGTCTGAAAAGTAGTGGAAAATGTATTGCAAGATTCCGCTACAAAAAAGTGGGGCCTGTGCCCCCTTATCCATATATGGAAGTCCATATACTTGCAGATCAAAATTCTTATGTTTTCTGAAAGATCATAAAATTTAGAATAATGTGTAAAATATTTTTTTTTAATACCATCAAGGCCACGTGGGTTTCTTGAGCATCAAAATCAGGTATATAAAAAATTGCCTAAATTGATTTAAATTGATAATTACAGGTACTTAAAAATATTTTTTTATATTTTTGATTATTTCATTGGATTCTTCAACCCTGAAAATAGTCAGGTACAAATTTTTAAGTCAAAATATCAAATACTTTTAAAGCTATGTGACTTGGAACCTTTAAACAAAGGTCTCAGTTCTGAGAGGACAAGAGGGGCCTGGCCAAGATCAGTTGAAAGTAAAATGATCATATTTCAGGATCCTCTTGGAGCTAGAGGCTAAAATTTTCAAGAATTTCTTGTTTTACTAAGTACTCTCAACTGTATAAAAATCAGCAAAATCTGAGACGTATGGTGACATTTTTAAAATTTTCTGGCTCAATTGACATGGAATTACCCTTAACCAGTCCAAACCAACATAAGTTACTATAGTATATATAGATATAGTTTAAAAAAATTATAGAAATATTGTACAAAAAAAGTCTGTTTACACTAATATATACATAAATGTATATATATATACACATATATATATATATATATATATATATATTTTTTTTTGTTAATTCACCTCACCAAGGCCCAGTAGGCCACTACAGACGAGGAGGCTACTTAATTGTAGTTATAATCCTCTCTCAACTCTATAACTCCAAAACACTAAACTTGACAAACAAGGCCGCTGCGCGGATAAACAAGTTGAGCGCAGTACTACCAGGGACGTTGTGGGGATCGAACTCAGAACCTCTCGCTTATGAAGTGAGCGCACTACCACTACACCGCTACTGATTTATATATATATATATATATATATATATATATATATATATATATATATATATATATATATATATATATATATATATAATAATAAGCATTCATTTTAATTGTGTGTGTGTTTTTTTTTCTTCTTTTTTTTTTTTTTTATTGTTAATGTTATGTTCATTGTTATTAATTAAAAAAAGTATTGAAATTGTGAATCATATGAAATGGTTGATTTGCCTCGATTTACTGGATCACTTAAACCAGCCACATTAGAATGGAATTCACCTATTGTTCAGATAAAATTAAGAGAAGAACTGCAACAGAAACGCAAACTTGTTAAAATCACCAATGGATTGACATGGAAAGAGTTAAAATGTGCTCACAATCAAAACAACTCCAAAAAAGTATGAGTTTTGATTAAATTGCTATTGTTTTTTTGAAGTTTAATTGGAAGGAAGATAATCTACCAATGCAATAAATTTGTTATTAATTTGATCCAAATCACATCTGTTTTTGTTGTAGAGTCAATTACTAAAGGAATTATTTGAATGTGCTAAAGACATGGGTATGTTCTGTTTTTTGCAGCTTCTCATCATTTTAATATTGTTCATATGCATTTAAAAGATTTTCAGAGTCTTTGTTGCTATTTCTGTTTTAGTTGGTAGAGATACAACTCAAGAAGCATTAGAAGAGTCATCTGCTTTTTTGTTCGAAGCGCTTAAAGATACATCTAGTATTTCATCTTTAGAATCTCTAAAACTTCAACAAGTTTTCGGACCTTTTCCTGCTACACTTGCAACAAAGGCATTCGAGTGTGTTCAGCAATTATCATATATAATATCAAAGAAGTCTGATGAAAGTAGTGGAACTGATCAATTAAACTCTAATTATTTTGGCCACAATATAAAATTAGACTTTGACTTTAGTGATACAAATTTTGAGAATTTATATGAAGAATATGAAATTGAAAGTAGAACATCTGTTTCCTCTGGTGATTCATTTGTTCAACATTTTCGTGACACACTTTTATTGCATCAAAATGTTGATCTTGAAAAACAGGTGTGTCAAAATAATCTGAGTTCTTCTTGGCTACAGGACCAGTGTGATGTTTATGTTAAAACCAATCCTGGTTCTATTTGTTCCTCTGATTTAGCATCAGCTATATATGACATTTTGGCTACATCAAAGTCAAATGATGAAATACAAAACGAACTGTTCGATTTAGTTGGTTTTGATGCATTTGATTTGATACTTAACCTATTAGAAAAAAGAAAAGAAATTATAGATGCTGGTTCTGTAAAGAAATCTGGTATAAACAATGTAACTGAATTCCAATACATTGACCCAGTACATAAACTTCGCAAGCCTTTGCTTGGTTCTCAAGTAACAATACATGTAAGTTAACTTTGTATTTTTTAAAAGGTAGTTTAAAGGTTGTTTAGAGTTTATATTATTTTTATTATATTCATATAAAGTTACAATTTGAATATTTTTTTTTCTTGATAATTTAGAAAAAAAATTTATCATAGAAATGCTTAAATAGTAAAAACTAATAAATGTTAACTAATAAATGCTAACTAATAAAAAACATAATAAAATAACAATATTATTATTTATTAGTATTGTTATGTTATATATACATTAATGTGAGCATTAGTAATCTACTTTACTTAAGAGTAATGACTTAGATGGTTGGGATTGAAACCCAACCATCTAAGTCACTTCTTCTAGTTACTTCTTCTACTTCCACTAGGATTAAAATCCAACCATCTAAGTTACTTCTTCCAGTCCCTTCTTCTAGTCTGTTTCTCAAAAACAACTGCTCAAGTTCAATGTTATTAATCAAAATAAGAATTAATTAAAAAAATTAGGTAGTTATAATTTTTAATTACTTTTGACAACTTTTGTAATAAAAGCACATCAGTTTATTTTAAAAACAAAATTTCCAAGTATTTTGTAACTGGCCAAATTTTTTTATTTTGTCACAAACCTCTTCTAATCATATGACTCCCAGACACAAAACAATCAGTTTTAAATTATTGGTCTAATTTGCAATAGAAGGATAAGTAAAAAACCCAAAACCAAAATTTGATCAAAAAACTAGTCTCGATTGTTTTGTTTATAAGTTGGCACACCAGTGCCAACTTATAAACAAAACATTTATGCCATTGTGGAAAATTAGAAATTGAAGGCAATTGGTCAATTTGACAGGCTTACACATAAAATTTACAGTCGATTATTTTTTTTGGGTGGTCAAAATTTGTACTCTATTCTTTGTTTAAGTTTTTACCTTAGTAATAGTTCTTCATGTCTAAAATTTAAATATATACAAAAATAACTTAATGCTTCAACATTAACGAATTTGTATTTAATTTAAAACAATAATTTTAAATAAAATCAATGCATTTTTTAAATGAAAGTGCAAAAACTAACATTCAAATTACTGTTGGTAATAGTACTAACTATTGATAAATTTAAGATCAATTTTAAATTTATCTACAAATCATTCATTCGTTTATTGCAATTTGTGGTAAAAGTTTACGAGAAAATAAACAAGAAGATTTAAAGATTAAAAAAACATAGTGACTAAGTATAATTTAAAGAAAAAATGTTCTTAGTTAAGGACAGCAATTATTATGTATTATTATATTATTGTTAAAATATAATAAATATTTTTATTAAAATAACAAGTAAGAACTTCAATCATTTATGAAAACAAGATTGTTACCACCATTAAAGGTGAGAGTAATCTAAAATAAGTGAGGCAAATTAATTAATAGATAATATTAATGTCATATATTATATTTGTAAACAATAACGCATGAAATTTTACAATATTCATTTTCCAAAAGACACATTGTATTTTGTGAATTAATTTGTTTGTTTTTTCATAAAATTGAAATTTTATTAGTGTATTAACTTTATTTGTTTTAACAAGTTTGTATATTTAATGTTTAAAGTATGGCTTGTTGCTTTCTGCTACCTTTTTCATCTTTTTTGTAGCATACATGTTCTGCTGTGAAAAACTGTGTTAAACCGATCCATAAAATGTACACATTGATGTAGTTCAGTTTTAAAAGTAATATATATTAAGGTACTTTAAGTAATTATTCACCAAGTTATATTGTTTGGTAGACCTACCTTTAAATAGTACTCCAAACTTGTCGGTTGACATTTTAAATAAGTCTGAAGGTTATCAATTAATAAGATTTATAAAATCTTAAAGCTTAAAATGCTGATTTTTTCCATAAGCTTGCTTCATATGGTGTATTTGGTAAAATTTTTGAGATTATCAAATCATTTCTTTCTAACCACTTTATTAAAGTCATCCTCAAAGGCCACCTCTTTTTCATTTTCATTACCTTCTGGGGTGCCCAAAGGTTCTATCCTTGGTCCTGTATTGTTTCTTATCTACATTTTTACTCTTCCTGACATCTTACATCTAAAATGGCTCCTTTCGCTGATGATTATATTTTACACAAAAAAATTCTATTTTATCAAAAAGACTTTTTGTCTTGACAAAAAGTCTTTTTGATAAATTATTGACATTCATATATTGATGAATGAAAACCCTCTCACTAAGTCCTCTTCTTTATGTCTTCTTGGATTATCATTCACTACTGACCTCTCATGGAAAACCATATACGTAATCTATGGCAAAGTTAGCATCTGCTAAGTTTGCTTCACTTTATCGTGCATTTCTTTACTTGTTATTCTATTCTTTACCACTACAAATCTCTTATTCGTCCCTGTATGGAATACTATTGTCATATTTGGGCTGGTTCTTTTAATGATGCCCTTTCTCTTCTAGACAAGGTCCAATAACACATTGTAAACATAGTTTGATCTGCTCTATCTGCTAAGCTTGAGCCTCTTTCCCATCATCGTAAAGTTGCATATTTATCTCTTATCTACAAATACTATCATGGTTGCTGCTCAAATGAGCTCATTATAGCTTGACTCATCATTCAGCAAAGTCTCATTCTTTTACTGTATCTGTCCCTTTTCTTCTGATTGGATAGCTATTGTAATGATCAGAGCAGTCTGAAAAGCTTTGACTAGAATGAAAAATTTCATGTTTAAATTCAAGAGATTATATTATACAATTTTTAACAGAAAAAAACAATCCTTTTATCTTAAAATTAAAATTTTATACTAATTTTTATTAAAGATAAAATATATATTGCATGTATCAATACTTATGTGGTCATGTTCCTAATGCAGCTTTCTTTTATCAAAGCTGTATTACTCCAGTACTGATTAAATATCAACTCAGGTTGTTTACTAGCTGCAGATTAATGTCACCAATTGCAGATCTGGGGCACTGTACAGGCCGCAATGGGTGACAAAAACAATTTATTCTTTGAAAATTGAACTATTGTTTACCAGAAATGAGCTCAACATTTTCACTTGCTAGTCAATCTTATCTTCAGTGGTGGTTATCATACAAGCTGATGCACCTATGATCGATATTTTGTACAACATTTTCTTGGCTACAAGAGTGTCATTTTTTATTCAATTGGATTAAAAATATTGCTGCATCTGATTTGCATATAGTTTTATTACTATTATTAGCTGTTAATTTAATATAAGTTTGTTAATTTAAGATCTTTGAGTCTTAAATTAACAAACTTTTAAATTTTTATATTAAGTTTTATACCTTGTTAACTGACTGAGCAATTAAATGCTCTTATTGTACTGCTGATTTATTAACCATTGCACAGTGGGCCAGAATTGTATAAAAATGGTAAAGCTATTTATGAGTTAAATATTGGCATATAATACATGTTTATAGAGGTTTTTGAAGCAAAGGATTTCATTTTTGGGCTCCATTTTAATTTTGGAGTGGTCATGACTATACAAGTGGTTATTTTAGGGGTTGTCAAGAGTGGTCATAGGGTTGCAATGGTTTTTAAATTAAATGGGATATGTTGTATATCTAACTGTGATTAGGGAATTCAAATCTGGGCATATTTGGTCTTTATAAGTGGTCATGACTGCTCAAATGGTCATTTTAGTGGTGGTCAAGGGTGGTCCTGAGATGTCTCAATGTTTTTCAATTATATAGGGTATGTTGTATGTCTTAATATAGGTAATTGATATCAGGAAAATCAAATCTTGCCATATTTGCACATGTAGGTGTGGTCATGGGTTGTCAAAACATTTTCGTGATTTTTATTTACTTTATGTACTTAATTTTTTTGATATTGTGAATATAAAAAAATAATGTTCAATAAAATTAAACTTTATTAACATGTTTTTTTATATATATATATAATAATCTAGGTGATATACATCATACATTAGTACATCAAGAGCCCCTTGGCCTCCTCAGGTTGATTGGAGTCTTTGATTTTTCCCTGACTCCTTATTCTGAACACCTCAGTAACATAGCTGCAAAGCATTTTCATCATAAGGTCATAATTTGTTTGAGGCATGGAGAGTTTCATCTTCCCTCGTCCTCCCTTCCCCTAAATGTGAGGGTAACAAGTTGATAAAAAAATTTCTGTATTATTCTCAACTAGACTTATATTCATCAAAAATTTTAAGTTTCATATTATTATTTCTCAGCGTTCAAAAATTATGACCATATTAAGTTTAAACCCCCCTCAATTTGAGGGGGTTACAAATTTTATATGATCATAATTTTTGAACGCTAAAAAATAATACTATGAAACTTAAAATTTTTCGATGAATTGAAGTCTAGTTGAGAATAGTACAAAAAATATTTTATCAACTTGCTTCCCTTACATTTGGACATCGTCCGCTTGCTCTTTCCATTTTGTGCATATCTTCAAAGAAAGATCTTGAAGCAAAAATCTTTAGAGTTACTAAGTTATTCTTTTCTAATTGCAGTAAGTTAATCAACCTTGATAGACAACACTCTTTTTCATTTCCAGAACTTTTTGGGGTATTCTCAAGCTTTTATCCTCAGTCCCATATTGTTTTTATATATTTATTAACAAGCTTCTTTCTCTAAAATAAATCTTACCTCTAAAGTCAATTTAAGGCAAATAGAGCTATTTACTAATAATATAACCATACATTTGAGTCTCAAACAAACCTCTTAAGGGTTTGTAATTAGTGTTTAATTATTGTACCTAAGAAGCATATATCAGAGGATGAGACACTAAAACTTAGCTATTAAAAATAAAGAAAAATTGTGTGCATTTTAGGGCACCTTAATATAGTGGTGTTACATTAACTGAGGGTTTGGGATAGGGCAGCAATCTTTTCTTGCATTATTCTTCATTTTTTTCACATGTAATATCTTCCTAAAACCAAATGCTAAATAAATGTATGCACAACAGCCTTCTCAGATAATCAGTCTTCAGAATTAGGGTTGGCATTTGGCATTGCCAAACTAGCTGCCAACCTAAAAGTGTTAAAGGTTGGCAAAAAATCGCCGACCTTGTTTCTATGTTTTATGATAAAACCTTCGTATCAAGTTTTTTTGCTGCCTGATGCCGACCTCTAACAGTTTAAGGTTGGAAATAAATTGCCAACCTCATTTTTCTATTTGACCAAATTCCACTGGGCTGGATAATTCTATCAGTTTCATATATTTGGAACAAATGTAACATTAAAAACACACACAAAATCTGTTGACTTTGCTTTTTAAAAAATTATTCATACATAATACTGAGGGTTTGGGGCATGACAATTAGCATGAGACAAACTTAGGGTTTGGGGCATGACAATTAGCATGAAATTTTTATTTATATATACGCGTATTTGTTTTTATTTATATATATGCATATTTTTATATATATGCGTGAGATTTTTTTTATTTTTGTTTATTTCTAAATAATAGGTTGTGGTGTTTTTTTTTTTAATTTTTGATTAACTTTATTGAATAAATTTAGAGTGAACTTGAAAAAGATTTTGTGAAAAAAATGCATAAAGAAGAGAGGAAATTGCTGCGAAAAGATCCAGAGTTATACAAGGAGATATATAACCAAAATTGGTATCCATTAATCTTAATTAGATTTTTATTTACAAGTTTCCATTGTGCGCTGGGATTGAATCCATACTAAAATTGTCAAAAAACAAATTAATTAGACTTTGCCTTCTCTATTTTTAATGAAATATAATTTTATGAAGAACAAATAAACATTTTAGTTAGATGTAAAAATTCTCATTGTTAACATGATGTAAAAATTCTTATTTTCAACATTGATAAAAAGCTAATAATTTTTCCATATGCATGTAAAAACTTGTAACAAGGCCTCCTACTACTAGTAGGAGGCCTTATTACATGTTTTTCACAATTCTAACAAAAAAAGAAAATAGTTAAAGAGCAAGTAAATGATTACCTGTAAATTGTGATAAATAGATTTAAAAACTTTATGGCAGTTTGGCAGAGGCTTAAGCATGGTTGCTATGTCTGACTATATTTACAACAGATTTTCATAAAATGTTTAAAAGAGAAAGGCTGTTGTCAGAAGATATGACAAAAAGATATGATGGATAATAGAATCAGAAGCATGAAAATGGTTAGCCCAATAAAAAGGAGCAACATCAGCAGATTCTAATTTTACAATAGATTAGAAACATGGTTTTTTTAAGAGCACAGTAGAAAAAGGTTATTCCATGCGATATAAGGTCGAGAACTCATCAAGAGTGTTGCCAAGCAACAACATAGAGTAATATCAAAATTATTGCAATAATTACTAGCAGCAAACATTGTGCTAAAAATTACCTGCGAGTTCTAAGCTGTCACAGAAGAAAGGTCACCATTTAGATTCGCTCTCTGTTCTAAGGGATATATATGTGACAATTTTTATCAATACTCTTATCTATTTTTTATTTTTTTTACTGAGTTTACTAGAGTAATGAGTATACTGGAGCACTTAGACTATTGAATTCTCACTAATGAGAAATAGCATAAGTACATTTATGTTCAGACCAGGTATGTGGCTATTGGAGTTTTTGTTTAAATTTAGCTGTTTCATCTTTGGATCTTAATGTGCTATCCACAGATCTAAAGATGAAACAGCTAAATTTAAGTTAGTCTCACAAGTATCAAGTAGGTCTGGTCAATTTTACTAGAGGTAAGATTTAATGGATAAAAACAATAGGCCACAAATTTTATTTTAAAATGTTTACCAGTATTTTACTACACTTTATTGACACACTATTGGTTCAAAAAAGATTTCACTAGTTTATTGTTTGTAGAACATTATAATGTTTTGATTACTTTAAAGTTCAAGCAAAGCTTTTACACAGGTGAATAACTTTTTACTTTATTATTTTTTTCAAACTCTAAACCTCTTGTTAACTAGTTATTTTATTGTTTTTTTTCTGTATTAAGCATGGCAATGGTTAATATGAACATAATAAGAACATTGTGTGCAATTTTGTAAAATACACTAGGGATGTCCCAGATAGTATTTTTAAAATATCTGGCCAGATACCAGATAAATGAATAACAAAATCTGACCAGATAAGTTTTAGGTACTTTTTTGATATTCTTATTGACGAATTGATGTTTTCATTACAAACCCTACATTCCATATTTTGATAAGTCAAATACTTTAAAATATACCCACAGTAAATATTATAACACAAAAAGTATTCTTTGAAAGCCTTTTAAAATAAATGATCCCACTGAATCAATAACAGTTTGTTTTCCATTTCACTTGTTTAATAAATGCAATGGTGACGAAATTAGATTTTGGCTTTGTTTGTCTTGATATTTGATATTATGCATGCATAATGTTAGAAGGTATTTTATATGAACTTCATTGCTAACAATTACAAATAATTTCTACTCCCAGCTATTACAGGTTTACTAGGCACTTAAAATTTTAAAACAAAACTCATATGAGTTAAAAAAACTCATATGAGAAAATCTTTTATCAAATTTTCAATTTGATCAAAGTTTTCTCACAAGAACTCAAAAAATCTTTTATCAAATTTTTTTAAACTTTTAAGTTACCAAGAACTGTTCCAGTTATAAGAAAAAATATTTTGTTCTTTTATTGTATTTTATTTTAAATGTATGCAACTGCTTCCATATGGTTAACCATATGGAAGCAATTGCATACATTTAATAATTGTTTTGTTATACATATGCAGCAATAATAGTTTGATGCGGTTTGCACTAAAGGCTATCACAATAGATTTCAGAGAAAGATTTTAATTAAAAGGGGTGCAGTCTATAAATAATGTAAATGGCAGTGAACATGGTTCCATATTCACAGATCCTATTATAATGATTTAGTTATAATCTTTTACTTTCGTTGTAAAAATGGTGTTAAATATTTAACTAATTTAAAAAATCCATATTCACAGATCCTATTATAATGATTTAGTTATAATCTTTTACTTTCGTTGTAAAAATGGTGTTAAATATTTAACTAATTTAAAAAATGGATGATGATGATGAGGAGGATGATGATGATGATTATAGTTGTTTTAATATATTCTGCTTATTTTTTTTAACTAAATTCCTCTTAAACAATAAATGCATATTGTTGGAGAATTGTCTATATTATCTATTTAAAAAAAAAAAGACAATTTTTTTCAATGTATTTTTTTTTTGATTTTTTTTTAATGAAGTTCTTTTTCTTTTTTCTTTTTTTTTCTCTTTTAATTGTTATACAACTTTCTCAATCCTTTACTCTGAAACATGAATCTTTGACAAAAAAACAGCTTTCACGAGGAGCAACAGCTGCACTGTAAGGAATGTGGCGGGGTTTGATTTTTGTATTACAAGAAAAGTTAACTTTTAATGAAACTAATGCATTTCTATATAACTTGTATTATTATTTATAATCGAGAATAATTTAATCAAAGCTTGTATTATATAAAAAAAGGTTGAAGTTGAATTTTATGCATTAAAAATTATTTTTTTTTTAAATTTATAAAATTCAATAAAAATTCATTATAAATATAACAATAATAAGTATATTTATAATAATTAGTTTTATTATAGCAATGAACTTCAAAATATCCAATCGCAACCTTTGTTCAAACGAGATACCACAACCTCCTCTCAACAATATCCATTTGTATTTGATGAGTTTGCAATTAAAAAACACACATCTTCTTTTGTAGGCGGATCAAAGGTGATTTTTTCAAAATTCTAATGTTAGTTTTTGATTATCAACAACTATTAATTATAAAAATAAGTTTGAATAAATAAATTTGAATCATTTAAATAAATTAAATATTTATTTAATATTGAATATAATATAAAATATATGTAATATAAGTTAACTTCATCTTTAGTATATATATATATATATATATATATATATATATATATATATATATATATATATATATATATATATATATATATATATATATATATATATATATATATATATATATATATATATATATATATATATATATATATATATATATATATATATATATATATATATATATATATATATATATATATATATATATATATATATACAGTAGCGTGCAAAAGTTTAGAAACACCAACTTTTTTTCAGTTTTTACTTCATAACTTTTTGCAAACTTTCATAAATAAGCTGAAATTTTTACCAAATGTGCTCTATAATATTTTAATTTTAAATACAAACCTCAAAAGTTGTAAAATTGAACAGTTCATTAACATTTAATTATTTCTTTGATAACAGTTTTATTTAGAAACAGTATCATACCCTGCCATAAATTATGTTTTTGTAAACAAAAGCAAAATTTAAGGCCATAATATTTGTGAAATTTAATAATTTAATTACTTTGAGATATTTTAAAGTCAGTGAAGTATAACTAATTGCCAAAATATTTGTAAGATTTTATAATTCAATTACTTAGCAATAAGTTTCAAAGGAAATAAAGGAATTAATTATAAAAGCTGTGGAAAATAAAATGACTTACAGGCACATTTCTGAACTTTTCAATGTTTCTAAACCAGGAATAAGTCACATTATGAAAAGTTTTCATCTGCGCCAAACTATTGAAAGCAATCCTCGCAAGACTGCTGTTGAACTCAATTCATTTATGCATCAGTTTCATGGCACAAACTGTAGCGTCGATACAACTAAACTTTGATTACAACAATATAATCTGTATGGCCGTCGTCCAGTTAAGAAACTGCTAATATTTGCAAGAAATTGTAAAAAAAGAATAAAATTTGCAAAAGATCATATTAGTTAGTTAAAGACTGGTCAAAAGTCCTTTTTTCTGATGAATCAAAGTTTATGCTGTTCAGTAGTGATGCAATTAGGTATATTTTTTCGCGCCCAGTAGGAGATTTAATCCAAAATTTAATTAATAGGAAGATATAGGAGATTTAATCCCAAATAATTAATATAATAGGAATAAATAGGAGATTTAATCCAAAATATCAGTTACCGACTGTTAAACATGGAGGAGGAAATGTTATAATTTGGGGATGTTTTAGTTGTGATAATGTGGGTCCCATTCATCACATAGAAGGTATTATGGACCAGAGATTTTGTTTAGACATCCTAAAGAATGTTATTCTGTCACATGCAAAGCATAAAATGACTCGCAAATGGATCTTACAACAAGATAATGATTCAAAGCATTGTACCAAATCTGTTTAGGAATATTTTTAATCACAAAAAATTAAAGTTCTTGAATGGCTTTCACAGAGCTCAGATCTGAACCCTAGTGAGCATCTTTGGGAGTACATCGACTGGCAACTAGTTAGTAGAAAAACAACCAACAAAGACCATTTATTTGCATTGATTAAGGAATGTTGGTATAATATTCCTCAGAATATACTCATTAAAATAGTAGGTTCAATGTCTTGTTGCTGTTTTAAAGGCAAATGGATATACCACCAAATACTAAGTGTTTTATTAAAACTATTTGTTGTTAAAAAGTTGTTATTTTGTGAATTTTAGTAAAAGTTTTAGCTCTTTTGAAATAAATATAATTGAATTCAGTTGTTTCAAAACTTTTGCGCGGAAACTTTTTCAAAAAAACAATTAAATGTTAATTAATCATTTAATTTTTCAACTTTTTTGGTTTGTAGTTTAAATTAAAATAATATAGAACACATTAGGTAAAAATTCCAGCTTATTTATAAAAGTTTGTGAAAAGTTATGAAGTATATATATATGTATATATATATATATATATATATATATATATATATATATATATATATATATATATATATATATATATATATATATATATATATATATATATATATATATATATATATATATATATACATATATATACAGGGCTCAAAATAAGCGCTGAACATCCGACATTGTCCAGTAAAAAACGACATCTATTGTCATTTTGTCTGAACCATATTTTATGTGCATTTATTTTCTAATCATTTTAGTTGTTCCAAAATTATTAATAAATTCAGTATTGTATATAAACTTTATTTTTTATACAAATCAAAAATTAAAGTTAAACACATGACTACGTTAATAAAATACGTGATTTTTTGGAGTTAATTCATTTTTAAAAGATGCCAAAGCATTACATTTTTTTTTGGATTAAGTAGCTCGGTTTTTATCATCTATATTAAAATGTTGCAATTAGCTAATTATTTAAATTTACAGTTTAGTATTTATTTTTTGTCCAATGGTTTTTATAAATTTCAAATAAATATTTTAGCTTTTAAAACCCCTTTTTTATGTTATAAAACTTATGTTATAAAAATTTTTACATGATAGTTATTTTAATGCTTATAGAAACCAGTACTTTTTATTACACTTTTAAATTTGAGTCATTACGTAACGTTTGTTTTCGCTCTAAAAATTTTCGCTATTAAAAGTCTTCATACAATTAATCCTAGAAAAAGTTTGAAAAGATTTATTAAAAAATACATATTTATATAAATGTAATTGCGTATAATATTCTTCAATAATTTAAATAAAATGGGTTTATTGTAAACTTAATTAATTTGTTACTTTATTTAATAAAGTAATAAGTAAGCTTAATAGTTTATTTAATATATTTACATAGTAACTTATGTGTTTAACAATTTTGTATTTTTATTATACATTTTTATTATATATTTAGTTATGTATTTAATAATTACATAATTTATGTAATTTAATATATTTACATAATTTATGTAATTTAATATATTTACATAAAAATTTACTTATTTAATAATTTACAAAGCATTTTGCATAGTGTGTTAATTTTTTTAAAAATTTAATATAAATATATTTTCCTTTTTAAATTATAGTTTTTTGAGCTTAGTTTTTTCTTTTTCTTCAAGGTTTTCTTTTCGTTAGATAATTTATCTTAAATTTTTTTTTTTTTTCAGTGCATTTTAAAACATCTAGAGCTGTCAAAACAAATTGCGTGGTCAAGTTGTAAAAACAAAATATTTTATGCATGGTCAGTAGGCAGATTCGTTTTTAGGTGTCGGAAAAACTGTAACTTTCGCACTTTATTTTCCCATTCTACATTGATATACAAGACAATTCCAAAAAAAGTTATAAAAGTATTTCAATTTTCCTGACCTCCCTGAGGGTTTGAATATTTTTAAAAAAGTCATTTTTGACCAAATATTTGTTAAATTGCTATGTTAATTGGATCAAGGACCAACAAAACTAATAAATTTTTTTTGTGTGAGCTGACTCTACTGTTAGGTAGGTTCGTATAAAATTTGAGCTCAAAATATTTAAAATTTCTCGAGATAACACATTTTGAAATATAACTTGGTTTCTTTTAAAGACTTGGTTTTTACTATGTTTTTAATTGTATATTTATCTAAATACTCCTAAATATTCATTAAAAAACTTAATAAAATTTGCATTTAAGAAGTTTGTTAAATAAGGAATCCAAATATTGTACTTAATAAAGATAAAAAAATAAAAGTAAACTGTTAAAAATGTAAAAGACTTTAACTAAAGGTTTTACAAACACGTTTTATAAATAATATACATAAAAAATTTTTCTTATAAAAAGTTAAACTTTTCTTACAATTTATTAAGAATTTCTTTGGACCAATTACACTTATAAAATGGAAAATTAACTCTGTGTTCCTTCAAAACCAGTAAAATAACTTTTCCTCTTTAATTGTTGAATCAATAGTCTTTTACCAATTTAATAGCTCTTTCACCACAGTCATTGACACAGACTAATCTCTTTATAAACCTTTGCATTTTTTTATAATCAGAATCTACAGTCCACAAATTAGGTGGACTTTCTAACCACTTTGATAAATAAGGAACTATTTTAAATAACAGCCATGAATTTTGACCTACGTAATCATTAAGTTCTGAATTTTCATTTATTTCTACAGGCTTAAACTTTTTAAGTTTAAAGATTTCAGGTTTATTTGATTTTAACAACTGCTGAGCAACTTTTTTTTTAACTTTATTGTCAAGACTTTTATCAAATAAACAAAAGACAACTGTTTCTTCAAAAAGATAATAACTGTGTCTAAGATTAAAATAAAAGCTTGAGGAACATCAGCATCAAAATCTTTCATTTTTATCATCTCTTTAACCATACACAAATCATTATGAGCAGCAGAAGCAATTTGACTTGATTGAAGAAAGTTTTTTGCATGAACTGAAGCTACATACATCGAAGCCTTTGAAAATACTGTTTCTTCCTCTAGGATTAAAAACTTTATGATTGGTTGAGTAAGTTTCATTGCCAAAATGTATAAAGCGTCTGCCATAAATCTAGCTTCATGTTCAGCAGCTGGTTTGTGTATAATAAATCCAGGAATTGCCTACCTTCCTTCCAGAAAAACAATAACATATTGACACAGATGAAGCCTTCGCTTTCTATTTTAGTGATTGCATTTATTGCATGTAAAATATGTTGTTCTTGAGAATGTTTTCTACAAAGAAGCCTTAGCAGAGGTTGATTTAAAAGTTCTTCTAAAATACTTATACAACCATTATTATAACTAGTGTTACATGCTGTTGTATCAGCACAAATTCCAATTATAAAGCCTTCAATTCCTAACTTTTTTATAACATTAAAACATGCCAATGCTTGATCATATCCTTTTTCGGATTGACATTCAACTATGCCTAGCAGCTCATCCTGTTGTTTTCCATTTGTATTTAAATCCCAGTCTGGACTTATAACAACAATAGCAAGGCGTTCGTTTACTCCAGAAATATAGTCTTCATTTAAAGCTGTAAATTTTTTTGTATCAATGTGCAAAATTAAATTACTATTTTTACATTTTTATTTTATTTTTTCCTTAATTAATTCTGAATCACTTAAATATAAGTCTTTTCTTATTTTTTCTACGTTTGTCTTTGAAAGTTTTACTTCATTAAGATTGATATTTCCACATCTTAAAAATAATGCTAATAATCTTGTCTGTACTCCAACAGAAATTCCAAAACGCCCACAAAATATTGAAGTTTTTTTAATAAGTTCATCAATATCTACTGTTACTGTCACTTTATTTCGTTTTATGTTAGTTGATTGTTTTTCAATTTCATCATAGTTATTATATTGAAATTCTTCATTATCAAAATTTTCTAACAAAGATAACTCTTGATTTCCATTAATACAATTGCTATTTGACGAAAATTGTTTTAACTTTGAGTTTTTTTGTGGCAGATTCCTCCTTTTGCTCAAACTCCTTGGCTTTCCTTTTGCGAAACTCTCTGTTGGAATAAACTTTTTGATATTTTTTGTCTATTTTATCAATTATCATTGTTCTTGCAGTTTTTTGGTATCGTATTCTTTTACATCTTTTGATTGAATTCTATCTTTTTCAATTATTTCATAAAGTTTTGGGTGCCCTATGTCAAACAATTCTTTTTCAAATGCCAAAAAATTATTTTCATACAGCTTTTGTGTTTCCGTTTTTTTTGAACGATATGATACCAGTTTCTTGTGATGATATATTAATTGGAAACATTTTCCCTAAAATAATTTAATAAATTTTTATTTGTCATTTAGCTTAAATTTTTATATCAATAATTATGTAATTAACTATGAACATTATTTAAATCAACAGTTACCTAATACTTCTGCAACTAATGTGTGGTATACCACCCATAAGCCACGGTTTTCTAAGAGCAGAAACAACACATTTGTGCTGACATATTTTATCATTACAAAACAGCTCATGATTTATATCTAGAGGGCAGGAAATAATTTCGGTATGTTTTTTATTATTATTATTTTTTTTTTGAAATTTAGTAATCTGCAGCAGTGATAAAAATATCTTAAAACGTCGCCTTTGTAGGCAATGTTCTGCAATCAATTTCGTGGGTTTGTCCTGATAAATATACTTCAATATTTAAACGTGTTGATATTGCCATTTTAAATTTAAAGTTACAAACGCAGCGCATTTTCATAAAATTTATTATTGCGCGCTGTGGTTATAACTCCCCAAAGGTCTGGCAGAGCAAATTAAAAAAAAAAGAATTCCCTAAAAATGTACTAAATATAAAATATTCAAACCCCTAGGGAGGTCAGGAAATTTAAAAATTTTTTAAAATTTTTTTAGGAAAAGTCTTTTATGACAACATAGAATGGGAAAATAAGTTGGCAAAGTTGTAATTTTTCCAACCCCTAAAAACGGACCTGCCTAATGGTCAGTAATGGTGCTCGATCGCACTTCTTTAATTTTTATCAGACATGTCCATCAAACTTGAGTATTTATCGGACAAATTGACCGGAACAAAAAAGTTTGTTATTTCGAGCCCTGTTTATATATATATATATATATATATATATATATATATATATATATATATATATATATATATATATATATATATATATGTATATATATATATATGTATATACATGTATATATATAGATATATATATAGACCAGTAGACCAGTTCAAAAAGAACATTTTTTAATAATTAAGTGGCTAGATGTTTAAATGTTGTTAATTGATGAAAAAAAAGTAAATCATTAAAGTTTCAAAGCAATTTTCCAATAATTAGTAACAGCTCAATTAAGTTTACTTTTCATTGGGTTCCTAAAATTAAAAAAAAAAGTTCCTTAAAAGTAGGTCAATCTGGTACTCAAAAGAAGCAAAATAATATATAAATTTCAAAAATAATAATTGTTTTATAAAAAATAAGTTAAAAATTTTTTATTAAAAACTTGTAAAAATGTACTTTTTTTATTTCTAGTTAAAAAACCATAGTTTTTGTGCAATTAAATCTAAAATAATAATTGAAGTATGAAATTATCATTTTTTTTTGAAACTTTTATATAATTTTGCTACTTTTAAGACCCAACATGACATACTTTTCAAAATAATAGAGACCTGTTAAAAAGTAAAGTCAATTGAGCTGTCCTTAAAACACATTATTTAAGTATGCAATTTTAAACTAATTTTCCTGACCACAAACCACATCAAAAGAAAGGGTAACCCAAATAAAGTTCAAAAATTTTTTTTTTTTTTTATATACAATTTCAAAATGTTCTAATATATATATATATATATATATATATATATATATATATATATATATATATATATATATATATATATATATATATATATATATATATATATATGTATATATATATATATATATATATATATATATATATATATATATATATATATATATATATATATATATATATATGTATATATATATATTTTTATTTTATTTTTACGGCAAATATTGTTTTTTGTGTGAAAAAAATGCCAATTTTCCGCTAAAGTTTGCCAGAACGAGGTAGTACTGCCTCACAGTGACCCAGAATAACCTAAAAATGGCAAAAAGTACGAAAAAAAAAGTTAAAGTTTTATCGTTTTTAGACTTAAAATGTTAAAGTAAACTACTTTTTGATCCAAAATCAACTTTAAATATTTTCATAGATATTATTGTGTCATTTTAAAGGGATATATGTGTAAAAAGTTAAGTTTATACACCATAAAATTATGAAAACTTAAGGTATGGTTGTCTTGTAAGCAACCTTGTTTTCCACCTCCATACAAAACTTTATTATTATTTTTGTTAAAGTAACAAGTGCCTAAAGTAACAAGTGCCTTGAAATTAATTTTATTTTTTTTCTTTAGATTTAAAAAACAAGTTTTTTTAATTTTTCTTTTAAAAATTAAAATTTTTACACACAAGTTTGAACATAAGTGCAGGCCAAAAAAAGTTCCACGTTGTTCCATGTTCAATTTTAGTGAAGAATTTTATTAAATCAAAGTTTAGAGAAAAGTTCAGTCTCATTGTTGAACAGCCCAAAGTAGGCTTTGGTAATAGCAATGATGGAAATACTTCAAGAAGAGCATTTGAAAACTCTGCAATTTTCTCTGAAATAACAGGGGTTGATATAGAAGTTGTAAAGAGAATGCACATTGTCCTTATTACAATATCCTCTGGGTACCATATCGATAGTAATCAATTTGAAGTTTACTGTACTGATGCAGCTAAAATTATAGTTAATAAATATGGTTGTTATATAATGCCACCCAGTGTTCACAAAATTCTGATACATGGTTGTTCCATTTCAAAGCAATTTGATTGGCCGATTGTCCAATATTCTGAGGAAGCTCAGGAAAGTCTAAACAAGCAAATCCGAAATGTAAGGTTGCATCACACAACAAAAATATCGAGAATTAAAACTTTAAAGATCATATATATAAAATTTTGATTAGATTGAAGCATAACCTTTTGATTAGATTGGATCCGTCTCAAGCATTTCATTTGTAAAACACAGGAGTTATCAAGGAAGAACTTTGCCTCCAGAAGTATTGAACTTGTTAGTAATTTAAATTAAGAAAAGATTTTAATATTATAACTCTTTTATTTTTGCATAATGAATTGTGTATTTTTTTTTTGTGTTAATGACTCATAATGCACTTGGTTACGCGTCTGTGCGCATTATGCAGCTTCACGCGCGTGACGGTTTGTCTAATAATAAAATAATATTATATTTTGTGTCAAGGAAGCTAAATTTTTTACTAAAAATAGTATTTACAAATATTAAAGTCCTTAAAAGCAAGTTTTTACGCGTACATGCGTGTTGTACGGGTATTTAGTGCATGTGAAAATAATTTTAAGTTACTAATTTGAGTTCCTTGACCCTAACAACCTCAATTTTGATGTATAGTATAAGCTTAATGTACATGTTGTTAATAGTTAGGTAATTTTTGCCGCTTTTAAGTTATTGTGAGTCACTGTGCGCCGCCCAAATTTTTTTCCTTGAATAAGCCCTGATATATGTATATATATATATATATATATATATATATATATATATATATATATATATATATATATATATATATTTATATATATATATATATATATATATATGTATATATATATATATATATATATATATATACATATGTATATATATATATATATATATATGTATATATATATATATATATATACATATGTATATATATATATATATATATATATATATATATATAATATATAATATATATATAATATATAAATATATATAATATATATATAAAATATACATATATATATATATATATATGTATATATATATATATATATATGCATATATACATATACATATATATATAATATATATATATATATATATATATATATATATATATATATATATATATATATATATATTATCAGCTTTTTAGGATATTTTGTTATATCTGAATTTATATAATCAATTTAATTTACTTTGCAATAATGAATGTAAATACAATGTAATTGTAAATGTTAATTTAACATTATTTTTATGCTAACAACGAAAACACAAGATTTGGATTCTAAAACAAAAGCCAAAATTAAGATAGATTAATATAATATCAAATTTGATAAAATTGTGTTTGGCGGTTCATATTGTTTACAGTTTCCTCACTACTGTCTTTTTTAAAGCATTTGGAGCATTTTTGCTGATGTTTTTCTAATACCTGTAGCAAAATTTGCTTTTGGTCTTCATCCTTAGTGAGGATGCTATTTAAATTCTGTATCAGTGCAACTACTTCCTCTTCACTATCATTCACCGCTTTTAATGACTCAATGAAACGTTGGGCGTTCTTATAATCCTTCTTGAAGGCTGCACTCCAGCCAAAGAAGCTGTGACCCAGGAATGCATGTAAATAATGACTGCAAATGCTGAATATTGCATGATGCCATTCTGCTTTGGTTTGGACATACAAAATTGATTTCAAAATAGCCTTATCTTGATTACATATATTACACAAGCCATCCACCTTGCATAATGGAGTGCTCCAGATTGCAAAAATTGCAAAATTGAGTACTGCTAAGGTAAATTATTGTTAGTTTCAACAACTCCGGATAGTCATCTCTCGGCTGATTTATGTAGTTGACACTGACAAAATGAAATGAATTCATTACAATCAGTTACCTTGACAGCATCATCCATGACTTCAAAATGGGTTTGATTAACATTTTGTTTGAATCTCTTGAACAGTGAAATGTCTGGGCCAGTGAAAGGCATGGCACAAACAACAAAAACTTTTTCTGCAACGATTTCCATAATATGATGTCGGCAAGCAAAATATCAACTTTATCAGTTTCTGTCAACCTTGTAAAATTTTCCCATCCCAGTGATCCATTATTGGAATATCTAGGTTGAAACTTTCTTTGATTTCTAGTGCTATTTATTTTTTTGTTATGCTTGGAACTTGATGCTGTTGCTGATAGGATATAGACTGCTTTTCAATCACTCACTTGAGCTCGATCAAGTGTAGCAGCTACATCTTGAGTAATGATAGTTTTCTTTCTTTTGTTTGCACTGCAGTGTTCTATTTGTACTACTTTGAGTTCGACTGAATCTGCAATTTCTTCATCTTCTTCACTGCTGTTGTGAAGAATTGTAGTTGTCTATTTGTACTACTTTGACTAGATCTGCTAATTCTTAATCTTCACTGCTGCTACTACTGCGTGATGATGCTAATTCTACAGTCGCAGATAATATTTTGCTTTCTTTTTTCTGTTTTTTTTTCATTGATGATTTAACTTAATTTTCTTCTGTTGTTTGCCTGCTTCTTGTATTGCCTTTTTTTTGTCTTCTGCCACCATAAAGCCCGTCTATCATTCTCTCTCTGTGCCATTAAAAATCATTTCAAGAACATAAGCATGAGGTATCTCTAAAAGGTTATCCAATTGGTCTTTGAATTTTCTTTCTTTTTCAATCTAACAGTTTAATCTTTGAGAGCTGCCTTTCTAAAGAGATTACCATTTTAAATATTCGTTCTCCAATTTTTATAAATATATTATAACCTGCCATCGTCGAAATTTTGATCATAGCCTAATATTCCATAATTTAGTTAATAACCCGTTTCGAGGCTTCCTTTGTAGACTTTTTCTGTGTTCAAATAATATGTAAAAATCTTCGAAGTATATCATCTTTCGAAGAAAGCTTTATTCCACAAAATTTTTTAATTGGATGTCCTATAAAATATATTTCAGTTTCTCTGCGAGTCTTTATATATGGCGGACCAGCAGCTGTGGCCATTCTTTTTTACTAACTGTTTATTCTGTGTAATAGAAAACATGCAATTCTGTTATGGCAGTACTGCTAAAAATAGTTAATAAATTAATTACTAATTAAGTCGATAGCCTATTTGCTTTAGGATTGTAATTATCTTGTAATGGTACAACAAATTTAATTGAGAATAAGCAACTATGATTGATAATCAAAGATAAAAAACTTTGCTTAAGAATAAGCAAACAATACAAACAGAAAATAAACAATTTAAAAACATGTTAAAAATTTAAATAATAAAAATGTTGCACATACTCAGATCTTGCAGTACAGCTGTTGAAGAAGCTGCGAGATTAAATTAAGCTTCAAGTGCACTATCAAAATATTTTTGTAATATCTAATAATCTACCAATATTAACAATATCACAATATGGCCTATAATAACATATAATAACAATGGCCTACTATAATTATACTACCTGATAACTTGCTTTTTGGAGCGAAAAATTAGAAGGGTAACGTTTGGACTTTCCTAAACATTTTTTAAAATTGTTTATTTAAATATTCATAATATGGTTAATACATGTGCTGCAGTTTACTGTAAAACTGGATAAAAAAGAGAGAGAATCCAATTTATTTTATTCCTGAAAAGCATCCACTTTTCGGATTTCTGTAAAATAATCCTGACTTTTTTTAAATAGTGGGTACCATTTATCAATCGAAAGTTATGGAAACCCAGTAAAAATTTGGCTATTTGTGCTAAACATTTTGAAGAAAAATATTTAAAATTTGGTAAAAGAGTAACACTAATTTAAGATTTAAATCCCAACTATTTATTGCTTAACTGAAAAAATACCCCCATCAGTATATTTAACTACATCGAAAGGTAGTAAGCCACCGTCTGTCCATCATCCATTAAATAATCAGGATGAATCCAGCATATTTATAGAAAAAGATGAAATTCGCTATTTAAATGATTTAAATATTTTGAACCTTGAAAAGGGTATCAACTCAAAATATATAATGGCAAATACTAATTTTTAATATTAGAAATAAATCAGCACCTAGGTATTTTAGAATTTACAGAAACAATGGTAGTTGATGAATTTATGCATGTTTAATTGTTCTCTAAATCATCTTATATTTGCCCCATGTTTGTTCCAATATAAAAAATTACATTGATGAAAATAGTTTATCAAATAATTTATCAACTCAATGAAATAAATTACAAAAAAACAGTTGATAGGCCTAAGTTTTCATCAAATCTTTTAAGATACTCTCTTATTCTTTGTTAAACGTCAGCGCAGGCTTATAACTTTTATTATAACAGTTTCCTCTACAATTATTTAGTCTTTAGAAAAAATTAATAAGGTGGAGGAGAACCATTAAAATCTATAAAATGTTTATTAAACCAAGATAAAATTGATAAAGATGTTGTGCTACTGATGGATAAAATATATTTGCAGAAAGAATTGCAATATCAAGGTTGTAGAATGATAGGAGTAGATAATAAAGGAATTTTATATAAAGGCGTAATGACCTTCATGATTGTTTCTTTGATAAAAAAGTTTATGCCAGAAGTAAAAATTGAAGGTAAATTGCCAGTTGACCATGTTGATGAGAGCATTACATCTCTACAAGAAAATGGTTTTCATGTTCGTGGTGTAATTTCTGATAATTGTTCTACTGTTTCTGCTTTTTCACATTTGATGCAAAAATATAAAAATACCAATCATGTTAGTAGTATTACTCATCTTACAAAAAAAGATGTATAATATATTTATTTTTTGTCGCTGTCCATCTTCTTAAAAACATATGAAACAGTTTGCTAAATTCTAAACATTTTATTTTCCCTGTATTCATTTTGATCAGTTTCATGATGTTATTGATGTACATGCTGGTGAAATGTCATGGAAGTTACTTCATGATGTATATGATAAAGACCAATTACTTTAGTCAAATTTAAAAAAAGGTTTCAAATTATCTTATAAATCACTTCATCCAGCAGATAATAAAAAAAGTGTACCACTTGCTCTTACAATTATTGATCCTACAACTTCTGCAGTTATTGAAAGTTATTTTCCAGATAGGACTGACGCCTCAAACTTTTTAAAGTTGATAAATGTATGGTGGACAATAAGTAACAGTAACCAAAAATATGAAAAATGTTTTGGGTGACATGAAACCTTTGTTTATGAGGAAATTAGCTGAATGGATTGAAGGTTGGCAATTATCTCAAGTTTCAATCATGCTAGAAAATTGATCCATTAAAGTTAAGAAGACCTCTGAGCACATATTAGCTGTGAAAACTTTACTTAAAGAGTCAGTCAATATCTGGTAGGAAGATGTTAGAAAAGAGAGTTTTAATATATCTTTACTTAAATAATTTGATGATAAATTGCAAAAAAATTTACCAGATATTGAAGCACGCAGTTTAGATTCAGAGAGCTTTGAAGTTGCTACAGTTATTTCTGGTTATGTTGTTAAAAAGATTAATAAAAAGATCATATGTGTTGTTTGGAAAACTTTTCTATTAGCTGAATCTAAATATTGAATGCCAATATTTAGAAAAACTTTTTCGTGGAGGATTTTACCAGCTATTGGTCTTACACATTATGTTGCCAAAGCATTTGCAATATTAGATACTGCCGTTTTGCTTAAAAGAGACTCAACTCTTTGTGATCGATATGCTGCAAAATGGGTACTTATATTAAATGGTTGTACAACTTCATTCTTATACAACAAACATCAAATTATTGGTGTAAAATTTGTAATTCACTTTTCAAAGAAAAAGATTGAAGCTGAATTAGTTGAAGTAATAATCAATTAAGCTGAACTGAATTGAAATAATGCTAAATCATACAGCTGAATTATTATAGGGTCAAATCATTATATTTCAACCAATGGCCTGTGGCTCACCACCTCTGATTTTCCTGATTTTTACATATTATTATGTGCATCATGTTGATAGGTTAAATTTGAAATTTCTGACTTCCAAGTACAACAGTTCAGAAATTATAGCCTCACAAACATTACACAGTGGCCCCCCTCGATTTACAAATGGTTAAAACAGACTACTTTAGAGCTGTATAACTTTTTTCTCACTTTCAACAAGTGTCTCATTTTTTCTAGAACTATTTTCTGAATAGTTCTCTCTTTAAAAAAGTGGTTTTTATTAACTTGTGTTAAATTAGAAAGAAATTATGACCTCCTCAACTTTGGAAAAAATCATAAAATTGCTAAAATTTGCCAAAATGAAACCAACTGTAGCATTATTCTGTTCATCCACCTAACACCTAAATATCTAAATTAATTTAGAGACCTTTATTTGAACCATAATGAAGGTCTCTAAAAAGTTACTGCCCCCTTTTTTTTGTGCCCCTATCTACTAAAAAGACCAGATCAAGGAGAGGACAACCAACCATATCTTTCCTTTTATTAAGAAATGACTTATAATTAGTTGCTTTACATAGGCCAGTTGGCAGATTAGAGGGGCACTGGTTTCTAGCAACACATACAACCGTTGATGATTAAAAAATAGGGTAATTTAAAAATGCTGGTATTTTTGGTGTGGATTTGACAAGTTTATAATGTTTGCATTTTCAGATAGTTAGGTCTAATGGTCTTATATGCTGTTAATCTTAGATCAAAACAAAGTGTTAGAAAAATTTACAAGCATCTTAAAATGGCTGAAAATTGGACTTTTTAGGCGGGTGGACATTTTGCTTTTAGATATATTTAAGTTCTAAATTGCAACAAGCTGCCTATATTTTGCCCGTTTATTGCAGATAGTAGTAGCTAATCAGAAAAGCTATCTGTAAAGACTTGTGGATGAACAGAATAATGCTACAGTTAGTTTCATTTTGGCATATTTTAGCAGATTTATGATTTTTTCCAAAGTTGAGGTCATAATTTTTTTCTAATTTAACACAAGTTAATAAAAACCAGAAAAAAAGAAAAAAAGAGAGAACTATTCAGAAAATAGTTCTAGAAAAAATGAGACACTAGATGAAAGTGAGAAAAAAGTTATACAGCTCTAATGTAGTCTGTTTTGACCATTTGTAAATCGAGGTGGGCCACTGTGTCATGTTTGTAAGGCTATAATTTGTTGTAAACTGTTAACTTGGAAGTACTTGTACTTGTGCGAACTGTTGTACTTGGAAGTCTGAAATTTCAAATTTAACCTATCTACATGATGCACATAAGAATATGTAAAAATCAGGAAAATCAGAGATGGTGCCCCACAAAGTTTTCTTTAAATTGGTTGAAATATAATAATTTGACCCTATACTTTTAATGTTTATTCTTCCATTATTGTTAAGCTTTTGTTTATTATTTTTTTTATATCTTGTTAACATTATGGAGATTTTATTTTGAGAAATATATATATATATATATATATATATATATATATATATATATATATTTATATATATATATATTTATTTATTTATTTATATAAATATACAGTTGTTTTGATGAAATATTTTTATTCTGAAATTTTATTTTGTTTATTCTTCATGCCAGGTATAGTAAAAGTTTTAATTGTAATAATTAATATAATTAATAATAATGTTTAATAATTAATGTTTTTTTAGCGATAAAAAGACAGAAAAAGAACTTGCAAAAAAAAAAAAACCTGGCGTTTTTTTTTAAATAATTTTTTATATTTAATTTTTATTATTAATATATAATTTAGTTATTATTTATTATATTTATAATAATATTAATAATTTTTATTATTAATATATAATTTAGTTATTATTTATTATATATTAGTTATAAATTATTATTATATAATTTAGTAATTAATTAAATAATACATAAAAAACAATATTCAAATGTTAAAATATAATTAATTGTTCTAATAAAACAACAATATATAAAAACTGTTATACATCATATAGTTGCTTTATAAAAGCGAATGATCTTTATTATATTATTATAAAATTTCATTCATTTCTCTTCTTCTTTGTGAATGAAAATGTCAGCGTATATAAAAATTTCTACAATCGCTTCATTAACAAGTAGGATAGTGACAAATCATTTAAAAAGACTTTGGTAATTAAACTTTGAATAGTTGGATTTTTGTAAAGTTGAGATAATAGTTTTTCGATTGATAACGTGAATTAATTGATAACTTTATATCAGACACTCAATTTATACTATAAAAATCGATTAGCAGTTTGTTGATTATAAATGAGATATTATTTTTAATAACGAGTTATATAATAGCATAAAAAATAAACTTTTTTCAAAAAAAAACCTGGAAGTTAATGGGGAAGTATACAGGGAAATATGCACTACTTTAAACAACTTTAAAGTATGACAAACTAGTTTATCAATCAATTAAGCAAAATGTGTGATTATACATAAAAGAAATTGTTTTTATTATCTAACAGTTCTTATTGTATAAGTTTACAAATTTCCAAAGAATACTGAAAACCCAGACTATTATGTTAAAATCTTTTGCAACGCATGCATATTTTGCCTGCTTTTTAACATACTAATTATTTATCTTTTAACATAATGCAGAATAATACAGAACAGTTATAGCTATTTGAAATAACGATTTTTGTTTTTTATTTTTACATCAGAACTTTCAAATAATTTTTCATAATTTTTTTTTTCATAATTTTTTTAGCATATCTTGAATGAAATAGTTTCGTTTTTCAGCTAGTAAAACAAACTGTTTTACAAAATTACATCACTTGAGAAGTTTTTTAAAGTATAACAAATTAAAACATAAAAATATTTAACTTTATTTTTACCAAAAATTTATATTTTGCGCTGGCTTTGATTCACCCGTGTAAACTGATTTGCACGGGTGTGAAGGCAGGCGCTGGCTATAGCCTGCCATTCCTGCCAAAGCTTATATATATATATACACACACACACACACACACATACATAAAAGATGAGGTACATTTTTAAATTAATAAAGTCATTACAAATTTTAATATTTTATTATTCAATGTTGTTACAATTTTATATTGATGAGCAAAGTACAAAATAGTTTCTTTTATTTCATTGGTGTAAAAAATTTTAAAAACAATATCATCAGACAAAGGAAAGTGTCTAATTTATCAGACTTTTCATATTTGTCATATTTGTCAAACAAAGTTTGTCATATTTGTCATATTTGTCAAACAAAGTTTGTATTATATACACACTTCCATAAACAAAAATCCCTCTAAAAATTGTTTTAGTTGTGGTAAGTGTGGCCAATCATGCTATACAATATATTTATGTTTTGAAAAGTTGCCCTTCTAATTTTTCACTCTGAAAAGCAAGATGTAATTATAGTAGGCCATTTTTTTAGACCATGTAATTAAGTAGGCCATGTAATTAAGTAGACCATGTAATTATAGTAGGCCATTTTCACAAGAATTTTATTAAAATAAATATTCTTAAGCAGTGTGAATTTATGCAATTATCCATTATCTAACCTATGCATTTTTCTTTATTGGCATGCTGCAAACTTGTCATCAAGTGTATATATATACATATATATATATCTATATATATATATATATATATATATATATATATATATATATATATATATATACCTTGTATATATATGTATGTATGTTTGTATATATATGTATGTATGTATGTATATATATGTATGTACGTATGTATGTATGTATGTATGTATGTATGTATATATATATATATATATATATATATATATATATGTGTATATATATATATATATATATATATATATATATATATATATATATATATATATATATATATACCTTCTAGTTTGAGATTGTTTATTTGGTTTTATATATATATAAAACCAAATAAATAATCTTAAACTAGAAGCAACAATTATAGATAGTTTTAACTTTCAAATTTCAAAACTAGTTATTCTGGAGTACTTCATAATCAAGCCAAACTCATTATCTTAAAGCAATATCAAACCAGCTATCTCAAATTGTTCAAGCCCTAGTTCACTAAAGCAAGTAGTCAAGCATTAGAATAGTATAGTAATGTTACCAAGCACCACCAGCATTGTTACACTGCATCACAAGGTCCTACTAGTACT
>NC_088923.1:39565000-39640000 GCF_038396675.1 Hydra vulgaris
TATATATATATATATATATATATATATATATATATATATATATATATATATATTAAATATGTATATATATATATATATTAAATATATATATTAGATATATATTAAATGTGTATATATATTAAATATATATATATATTAAATATGTATATATATATATATATATTAAATATATATATTAGATATATATATATATATATTAAATATATATATATATTGTATATATATATATATATATATATTAAATGTATATATATATTAAATATATATGTTCTTAAAAACAAAGCAATAATAAATAATATATATATATATACATATGTATATATATATATATATATATATATATATTATATATATATATATATATATATATATATATATATATATATATATATATATATATATATATTATAATTTAGTAAAAACAAAATTTATATATAAACCTAATTTCTGTCTTTGATGACATTACTAATTTATACCATTTTCTGTTTACAAAATATTTATATAGGTTTGAAATAAACAAGATTGTATAGGTTTGAAATAAATGAGAGTAAAAACAGATTTCCAGTTTATTGTTTTTATCAACATGTTTAATGATAATTGAACAGGTTGATTGTCAAATACAACCATTGTCATTGAATCTGTTCCATGATAATGGTTGAATTCTTGCTGTTTTAAAACTTAACTATGGAACAGTTATTATACAAGCTATTGTAAAAATTATAGTTAAGTGGGGTTGTAGATTTGCATTAATGGACTTTGTTTTGATGGAACTTTTTTGAATACTGCTGCAAAAATTTGTGTGTGTATTTACTTTAAGTATAGAAAATAACTGATGATATTCAACATATTTTTAAAATGGTAGAAAAACTTTTTTGTCTCAGTAGCATTTTGAAATTTTAAATAATGAAGCTAATCAACCATTTTGAGGTCTTCTGGCCAAAGAAAGATTAGCAAGCTCTTTAAGTGATGGATCTTACACATTTTTGAGATGAATGAACAAATACATCAGATTCAAGTTATAAATCTGATGTATTTATGAAATAAGGCCTGAGTTCTTTATGTGATAATATCATGGATTTGAGATGAGACCTGATTTATTTGAGCAATAAATCTCGGTCATTCATGAGATGAGTAGTGATCTCTCTAATAGCTAAATCTTGTGGATAAGGCATGAGCTCTTTAAATAAAAAATAATTCAGACAATAAAAATAAATGTAAAAAAAATTTTGATGACTTGTGCTGTTTTGCATATTTAATGTAGGAATAAAAAATTTTGAAATGATAAACGTTTTAAATTTGCTTGACATGTATTTACATTCATGTTAGATTGTTTATGTTGCTCCAATGAAAGCATTAGCTTCTGAAATGACTGAAACATTTGGCAAACGGCTTCAACCATTGGGTATTGTAGTTCGTGAATTGACTGGTGACATGCAGTTAACAAAGAAAGAAATTCAAGAAACCCAGGTCATTTTTTTTTTCAGGTCACTAGTATTATATATATTTTTTGAGTTTTATTCCCAAATAATATTATTTTTAAAATTTAGACTTTGAATTTAAATTTCAAAAGATTTAAATAAAATTAAAATAAGATTGAAATTTAGATTTAATTTTTAAATTTATAATTTTATAAGTAAAGTTTAAATTATAAAACTTTCTTAAGTATTTGTATATAGAATATGAATATTATAATATATATATATATATATATATATATATATATATATATATATATATATATATATATATATATATATATATATATATATATATATATATATATATAATAGTTTTTTGTTCAAATACTAGAAGAAGTTTCTTATCTAGAATATTTTTTATTCAGATGTTAGTGACTACTCCAGAGAAGTGGGATGTTGTTACACGAAAAGGTTTTAGTGATGTTGCGTTATCTCAGATTGTTAGGCTTCTTATTATTGATGAAGTTCATTTACTTCATGATGATCGTGGTGCAGTTTTGGAAGCACTTGTTGCTAGGACACTAAGACAGGTATGTTCAATAGGGTACATCATAATTTTTATTTATGTTTTTTTTTTTAATTAAACATTTTTAAGCAACATTTACTTAAAAAAGAATGTTAAATTTTTTTGATTTGATTAAACTGAACATAAAAATTGGAATTTTTGTTGAAAGTAAATTAAAGCCATAAACTTAGCTATAGCTTTAAATTGTTTTTAAAGTCAGGAAATTTTTTTTTTTTTTTTAAACATCTTCGCTTCCAACAAGGCATTAAGCATCCACAAATTAAAGTTGGAAGTTACTGGAAGAGAAAAGATGAAGATTGTAGAGCAAGATAACGATTGACGGAAGACTTAAAGGATTGCAAATTATATAAATCAGGAAAGTAAGATGAAGGAAGCGAATTCCAAAGAGTTGATGTTCGAGGAAAAAAACTAAACAAATAAGCGTTTTTGGAGCAATTAGGAACAGTCACAGAAAAAGGATGAGGCTTAATTGAATGACAAGTAACACGAGAATGAATTTTAGTAGATGGCACAAGAGACACTAGCTCTTTAGAGCAGTGCCCATTAAAGTATTTGTAGAAAAGAGAAAGAGAAGCAACATTACGACGATGTGATAATGGTTGGAGGTTGGCTGCAAGAGCAGGTCCAACTATGTTTACAATGCATTTTTGCACCTTGTCTAAAAGAGGAAGGGCATTAGAAAATCTGCCCCAGATATGGCAACAGTATTCTATACAAGGCCAGATTTGAGATTTACAGAGATCCAAAGTAAGAAAGTGTTGAGCTCGATAAAGAGATGCAACCTTAGCAGATGCTAATTTTGCAACTGATTTGATATATGGTTTCCAAGAAAGATTGGAAGTAAGAGTTAATCCTTGAAGATGAAGAGTAGATGACTCATCGAGTACATCACCGTTTATAAATATAGGAAGATCTAAATTATTGCGATAACGATTGGCTGAAAAAAATTGAGTTTTATCTGTATTGAAGTTCACTAGCCACTGTGAGCCCCATGCTGTGGAAGAAGTGAGATCCTTTTCAAGCTCAAATGCCCCCTACAAGAAATCAGAGAGTGTTGGTTTCTTATCACGACAAGAGTAAATGGTAGTATAATCAGCAAACAATGCCACCTTAGATTTGAGAAAATCTGGAAGATCGTTAATGTAAATTAAAAAGAGTATAGGTCCAAGGATAGAACCTTGAGGAACCCCTGAAGTTACAGAATAAGAAGAAGAGTGCTATCCATCGAGGACAACTTTTATACTACAATTGGAAAGGAAGGATTCAATAATCTTAAAGGTGTTGCCAGATACCCATAAGAAGAAAGCTTATGGCGAAGACCAGCATGCCAAACTTTATCAAAAGCTTTTGAAATGTCAAGAGCGATGGCCTTAACCTCTCCACCTTTATCTGATGCATGATAAAACCTATCAGTTATTACTGTTAGCAAATCAGCTGTAGAACGAGAAGATCGAAATCCATATTGATGGTCAGAAAGTAAGTTATTAGATTCAAGATGAGAAATTAGGTGTTTGTTAATTAAAGATTCAGAAACCTTGCTTATGATAGGAAGAAAACTTATGAGACGGTAGTTAGACGAATCAGATCG
The DNA here is from genome assembly GCF_038396675.1 of Hydra vulgaris. Lineage (NCBI taxonomy): Eukaryota > Metazoa > Cnidaria > Hydrozoa > Anthoathecata > Hydridae > Hydra > Hydra vulgaris. The sequence goes on from NC_088923.1 coordinate 39,568,593, forward strand.
CTCTCCAGAATTTTTGAAGATAGGGATAACAGATGCTGCTTTCCAGCAGGCTGGAAAACAAGACTCTGATAAGCACTTGTTGAATAGTTTTGAGAGTATAGATGACAGCTTCGGAGAACACTTCTGCAGACAATAACAGGTATGTTGTCCGGACCTCAAGCTGTAGAAGAGTCTAGGCAGGAAATCACTTTAGATACAGAAGCTGGAGTGATACGAATGTCAAGCAATGAATCAACCTGTTTGAAGGCTATATCAGGTAGAACGCAACTAGTCGAATCACGAGATAATATTGATGAAAAGTTTTTAGCAAACAATTCAGCTTTGTCTTTAGGTGAGGTGACAAAATCTGAACCATACAAGAGAGGTGGAATTAAAGATTTGCCCTTATTATTAATACTATTAAAGATTCTCCAGAAGTCACGAGAGCCTAATTTTTGAGATGAGATGCGAGATTTCAATTTTCAATTCAGATATCTGAAAAAAATCAGGGAATAATAATGGAGATTGGGTTAAATTTTGGAAAAATCAGGAAGAAATCAGGGAAAACGGCTCATTTTGATGGAAAATTATGAAAAATGGCGTTCTTATTTTTCCCAATTTTTCAACACCATTTCAAAGATGGCATGCACAGAATGCACAGAAACACAATCTGAGTTGTTACGGGTTGGTACACTGACACTGTGTGTCATAGATCAGAAATTTGTTCATGCACAGGTGTTTTATTCATCATGGATTCCTGAAGGTATGACGTCATTGTCTTACATTGTTGACCCTTACCCAGGGCATTTCCTGGTGAGGTCTCTTATCAGAGATCCTCCATGCATAGGCGTCTGATCAGAGGCCATTTACAAAGCCTCTTATTGGACGAGACTTGACACAGCAAGGACTTACAGTTCATACCAATCTATCTGTGTTTAGTCAACTTTTTTAAATCAACAAGCAATGTCAAATAAATAAAATACTGTAAATTTAATATGTATGAGAGTATAGTTTTCAGAAGCATCTTTATGCTTTAAAGTGCATTCACATTAAGTATTTAGATGAAAGATATAGTTCTTTGTCAACATAGTCCTGCTTTACTTTTCTGTTGTAAGTTTAAAATTCTTTAAAAAATATTAGTTCGTTTTAAATTGATATTTTTTCAAATGGTTTAAACCATGGTTAAAACCATTTGTTTTAAACTTACCAACTCAGATACAAAGCTAAACTTTCAATTTGTTCATCAATTAAGTTTCTCTAAAAGTATTACAATTTTTTCAGGAAAAAAAGTATGGCTTAAATGATTTAAATATTAATTCAATTTGTAAAAATAATGCAAAGTTAGTTTTATTAAATATTGTATAATCAGCATTTACTCTATTTTTAGAACAATGACATTCCAAACAAACCGTGAAAATTCTTTAAATTCTTTTCAAACTCAAGAAGTTATACACCCTGCAATATTAAACTAACAATTTTGCTTACTTAAGATTAAGCTGGAGGATTTATCCTAATCTTGAGTACAACAATTTGCTCTTTTTGTTGTGGTATGTGCACTTTGCTGTTAACCATGTCAAAAAGACACAATAAGAATAGACGGTCTATTCTTATTGTGATATAACTTGTGAAAAAATATTTTTTAAGCAGTCCTGGGTAAATTGCAATGTCATGAGAAAATTAATTTTTTTTTTCTCTAGAAAAAACTTAGCTTGCAATAATTGGTGTTTTCAATGATATAACATCAGATGCAATAAGTTTACACCATGATTTTAAACTTTTGCTTAACACATATAATCTACATAGTACTCTATAATTTCATTGCAAAAAGCTATTTTTTCATTGTAAACTTTGTGATTTTCATGTTAAAAGCTATAGCAGGGTTTCGTGATGTTCTTATTGTAAATCATTTAACATTAATTCAGTTAAATCAAGCAGTATAGTGAGTATAGAATCATCTTTTTTTTAATTTGCAATAAATTTTAATCCACAACTTACATCATGATTTATTACAAATGTTACTCTTGGTACTTTTGTTTTGTTGAAATGTTTTTGGTCAGAAGTAAGTTCATAAAAAACTTTAAATCCATTGTTATTTAAATGTCTTCAAGTTTGAGCAGGTGTTTTGAATTAATAATAGTATCAATATTATATATATTTAGTTATTTAATAATAAATATTAATATTATATATATTTATAATATATTATATATATTTAGTAGAAGTTAATATTATTCTTTAATCTTAACTGTAATTATTTGATGTTTGTTACATAAGAGAGATGTTCTTGTATTAATAAGATGTTCTTATATTCTGTAATAAATGTGGCACATCCGCTAAAAAATAAATAGTACAAGTTGGTTCACATGGATGTTTATTAAAACTGGAAATATTATAGTTTTTACGGAACACAGAAAATCATAGAACTTGAAACTCAAGTTCTAACCATGTGGCTTGGTTATATATAAAGAATAAAACCTATTTAGACGCCATATAAAAATTTGAAAGAAAAATGAAATTATTAGTTTTTTTTTAATGGTAACAATCCTAATATCACTGCTCCACAAGACAGAAAACATCAATTGGAATTAAACCCACTGCCTCACAACAATGCAACTCTTACCCTTTTTTTTTGAAACTATAAAAATACATCCACACTACTTGACAACAGACTAAATTTTGTAACCTGAATAAATCAGAGAGAAGCCTTAAAAACTTGGAATCAAATTTTTTTTTTTTCAATTTTGTTATTTTGGTGCCCCAAGAAGACCTAACAGTCTTGTTACAGAGCACTGCGGAAATGCATTTAAATAGGAAATTCACACCTCCTTCCTTACCGTAACGCAAAAATATGTCCAGAGTTCGTTTCGAACCTGGATCTCCTGCTTCTAAAGCAAGCGCTCTAACTACTGCGCCACAGCTGCTTGTGGTTAGAGCCTTATCACCATTAAAAAAATGATAAAAAAGGCAGTATCATTATTCTTTACAGGAATGACTATGAAATCGAAATTAAAGATTTGCTATTGGATGGCAAAATCTAACTCCCACTATCATAGTTTGCATACAAAAAACAACATGTCACTTATCGAATTTTTGCTGAGGAGGCATCCATAAAGTACATAGGTAGTAAAACTACTGATTTTTGATTAAACATCCCTACACATTTTATCACCAAGCCTATGTAACTCTTATCGTATTACTTCCAATATATATTAAAGACACCAACCAATTCCAATGCTTTATGTTTTATTCTCTATATTTATTATGTATGTTGTTTTTTTAATTTAGAAAAAAAATATAAGTTATATGTTACTTTTTTAGTGTTCTCAAAAAAGTGTTAAATAAGTTTTTTTATGCCGGGTCTGAGTAATAATGTGACCCGGCATTGACCCCTGGCTCTTGATTCCTTTTGATTGCTCCAACTGTTAATAAGTTTTGAGGACAAAATACTTTCAAATTTTATATACTATATTGCATAAATATATTTTTAAGGTTGAGTCCACGCAAAGTATGATACGCATTGTTGGATTATCTGCTACTTTGCCAAACTATACAGATGTTGCCAAGTTTTTGAATGTAAATCCTTTAAAGGGTTTATTTTATTTTGATGGTCGTTTTCGTCCAGTTCCTCTCCGACAAACATTCATAGGGATACATGCAACAGGTTTTTTACAGTTTACTAAAGATTTAAATGAAGTTTGCTACAAAAAGGTTCATGAAAATGTGCGCAATGGAAAGCAGGTAAGCTTTAAAAATAAAAAACGTAAAACAAAAAATCATTATTATTAAATCTGTTATAATAATTTTGTTCTCAAGGTCATGGTTTTTGTTCATGCAAGAAATGCTACCGTGAAGACTGCAATGACTTTGCGTGAAATGGCAAAAAATGAAGGTGAAATAGCAGATTTTGAACCAGATAAAAATGCTCAATATTCAATAATGGAAAAAAAAGTAAAAAATTTTGTTTTTAGTATATTTTTTCTTTTCAATTTTTGTTGCAAAAATAAATTTTAATTTTAAATTTGAATTTAAGGTTATGCGTTCTAGAAATAAGCAATTAAAAGAGATGTTTCCGGATGGCTTTGGCATCCACCATGCAGGGATGTTGCGGCAAGACAGAAATACAGTTGAAGAATTGTTTTCTAAAGGTTTTATCAAAGTGCTTGTATGTACTGCAACTTTAGCATGGGGAGTAAATCTTCCAGCTCATGCAGTTATAATAAAGGTAGTTTAATTTTTATATATATCTTTATAACATAGAATACATTTTAAAATTGTTTAAGTGTGTCTATATATATATATATATATATATATATATATATATATATATATATATATATATATATATATATATATATATATATATATATATATATATATGTATATATATATATTTATATATATATATATATGTATATATATATGTATATATATATGTATATATATATGTATATATATATGTATATATATATATATATATATATATATATATATATATATATATATATATATATATATATATATATAGACACACTTAAACAATTTTAAAATGTATTCTACAAAACAGAGTGCTCAATGTTCTTAAAAGAACAGAACAATTATAAATTAGCAGAAAATCACTTAACTTTTTAACTTTAAAAAAAAAAAATTTTTTAAGTGATTTCTTACTAATTTTTATATATATATATATATATATATATATATATATATATATATATTTATATATTTATATATTTATATATTTATATATTTATATATATATATATATATATATTTATATATATATATATATATATATATATATATATATATATATATATATATATATATATATATATATATATATATATATATATATATATATATATATATATATATATATATATATATATACACACACATTCATATACACATATAAAAAAATTATTTTATATATAATAAAATAAATATTAAGGGAACTGAAATTTATGACGCACAAAAAGGTTCTTTTGTGGATATTGGTATCCTTGATGTTTTACAAATATTTGGAAGAGCTGGTCGTCCTCAATATGATAGCAGTGGGCATGGAATTATCATTTCGAAATATGATAAGCTTTCACATTATTTGCAGTTGCTTACACAACAAACACCAATAGAAAGTCAATTTGTAAATAGTCTTACTGACAATTTAAATGCTGAGGTATCTTTTTATATATTTATATATATCATATACTTTTTATTACATATATGTATATGTATATATATATATATATACATATTTATATATATATATATATACATATATCTATATATATAATTAGCTAAGCAATTTAATGTCGTACTGAAATAGGGAGCTATGAAGGCTTCAATACATACATTGACTGCCTACCTGGGGAGAACATGCAAGGGAGTGTAACTACATCAACTAAGGGTTTGGTTTGGGGCAACAATCTTTTTTTGTTGTTGTTCTTTTTATTGTTGTTCTTTGCTTTTTTTTTTTTTTTTTCTCTGAAAAAACTATTTGGAACAAAGCAGTAAAAAAAAAGCTTATGTTTACCTAAATATGCTAAGTAGAGGACTCAGTAAGAATGTTGGCATTCATCAATATAGGCATATAAACTATTTTAACAATTATTATTTAGTTATTATTTTAACAGTTATTAGTTAGTCTTATTACAATATTTATTAATATTTATCTGCTGATTTTCATATTATTACTAATACCAAGGAATTTTTCTTTATTATTTTACATTCATTACTCAGCTTTGTTTTAATTTTTATATGCACAATTTTTGTCTTTTATTATTATTCATAGAATTTCTTATCTACATGTTTACATTTATGCGGGTTACATTTTAAATATTTTTTGTGCGATATTTTTTTTTTTTTGCTATCATAGACTATCTAATTATTGTAATGATTTTGGGTTATGCGGGTTGCTCATTTTCTTACACTTTTGATTGGTTAACATATTTCGAATGAGGTATCAATGACAGTGTTTGAGTTTATTGAAGGCTATTGTTGTTTTGTTCATTTTTAAAAAAATTTAATGAGGTATACTGCTTTCTGATTGTCTTGGGTTTATTTATGCTAAAAATACCTATTTGGTTTTATAGGTCTTAAAATAAATTTATTGGTATTTTTGTGTGTCTATTAGAATTTTAATTTGTGTTTTCATGTTTTCTTTTGGTGGAATTTTAAGTGATTTATTTAGTTATTTTTATTTTTATTTGTTTAGTAGGTCTGCACTTTTTATATCATATCATCAAAAAAATATTGTTTTACAAATTTGGGTCTGGTTGGGTTTTGGCTATTTGTAGCGAGTCCTTCCTTACTGCAGTATGGAATAGGCATAAGTCGCAGGGTAAAGTATAAATGGCGATGATGTTTGTATGGCGGGATAAACTAGTTATAAGTGCTGATCCTCATCGAAATGCCAGTAATAATAGATGCGACTCTGAGGAGATGTTTATTATCACTATACAAATTACGTTTATCACTATACAAATTACGTTTTACACATCAGCATTAATGTTTTTTTTTCCATTCTGAGGCCTTACATTGTCATACGCATATTTTTGTTAAATGCAATTTTTTGTTTTGTTAGTTTTTGTTTGGTGATATATTTTTTGTACATCTTCGTTCATATTAGTGTTTATAAAACAATTGATTGTTTATTATTATTGTTAGTACTGTTTCGGTGCATTGTCTGTCTTATTCATTTTTAAATATTACTCTATTAATCTTTATTTTTGTCTTGACAACTGTCAAAATATGTCTTGTTCGAAAAATAATTCTTCTTTATTCTAATGTACTTCATTTCTTCCCTCAGGCATTCACTGTATCTATTATAAAATCAAAAAAATAAATGTTTTTTTAATTTTTAAGGTTTCACTTGGAACTGTGACAACAGTAGATGAAGCAGTTAAATGGCTAAGCTATACTTATATGTATGTTCGCATGCGTATCAATCCTCTAGTTTATGGTATAAATTATAGAGAAAAAGAAGTATGTGCTATCTTAAATGTTTTATTTTTTTAAAGCTAATCAACTTTTTTTTAATTGGTATGTGTTGTTTTTTTTAGGAAGATCCTTTGCTCGAAAAACATCGTCTTGATCTTATAAAAATAAGCGCACGAAAACTTGATAAAGCAAAAATGATTAGATTTGATGAGCGCACTAATTTTTTATACCCAACAAACCTTGGACGAACTGCCAGTAATTACTATATTGATTTCCCCACTATTGAGGTATAATTTGATTGTATTTTGTAATATCTGTAACTTTCTTGTTTTGTTTTTCTATTTTGTTTTATATAAGTTATCGTATTTTATTATAAGTTATGACTTGAACTTTAAAAATTTAAGTTTAAAAATTATTTATTTAATTTTCTATAAATGATCTGTTAAATGATCTTAACATAATCTAAAATATATTCAAATGGATAAAATAATATAAAATAAAAATAAAAAAACAAATGACTGTTAACAAAGAAAAAAATATGTATTTATATATATGTAAGCATATTTATTATAAACTATAAAAACAATTATGGTACTGCAAAAGATATGGTGATTTACTTTTAACTCATAGGCACTTTTTGTTTAGATTTTTTTGTTTTTTCTGTAACCTTTTTAAGAATAATTGAGAATAATTTTATTAAAAAATAAATGTGTTTAGGTAATTAATGAGTTGTTCAAACCTGTTATGGATGTTGGAGAAATATTTTCTGTTGTTTCCAAAGCTCATGAGTTTAATCAAATCAAAGTAAAAAAAATATAATTTTTTCTTTGTTTAATTGTTTTTTAATTTAAATTTTGAAATAATTAAATATAAATAATCCAAAAATTGTTTAGGTTCGTGAAGATGAAGTTATAGAATTAGAGGAACATTTAAATGAATCTTGTGTCACTCCAGTCAAAGGTGGCACAGATACAGAGTATGGAAAAGTAAATATATTATTGCAGACTTATGTATCTAAGGCGCAGCTAGAAAGTTTTTCATTAATATCTGATATGTCTTATGTTGCTCAGGTATGTTTTATTTATAGATAAAGAAACCTTTTAACTTTTTATATTTTAAACCAGAAAACCAACTCAAACAAGAAATGTTGGTCCACTGGTAAAAGTTAAACTATATATATATATATATATATATATATATATATATATATATATATATATATATATATATATATTATATATATATATATATATATATATATATATATATATATATATATATATATATATATATATATATATATATATATATATATATATAGCTGCTGGCTAATCTTGAATAAAGTTTCAGACACTTAAGTAAAAAACCATTAAAATAATAAATGAAATTAAATAAATTCAATGGTTTTTTAAAAAACACATTAACCGTGGTTTTAAAAATACTTACAATATTTAGACTTCACACTTCCATTGCTTGTTATTTCTTAATTTAACTCTTCTACAGTTGGTGGTCCAGACAACTTTCCTGTAATAGTCTTACAAAAGTGTTCTGCAGAACTCTCTTCAATGCTCTCCAAGCTGTTTAACAAGTGTTTGACTGAATATTGTTTTTCTGCTTGATGGGAAATGCCATCTGCAGTTCCATTTAAAAAAAACCAAACACTCAACAACCCAACAACAACCAAACAATCCAATAAACACTCTGACCTCTCTAACTATCATCTTATCAGACTTTTCTCTATCATTAGCAAAGCCTTTGAATTTTTAATCAACAAATTTCTCATTTTTTAACTTTTTTGACTAATTTCTCATTTTGAGTCTAATCTTAAAAGATTCAATTGTGCATTAGATGGAGGTGGCAAGGCAAGTGTTATTGCTCTTGACATATCAAAAGCTTTTGATAAAGTTTGGCGTGCTGGTCTTCTTAAAGTTATTATGTATGGTGTATCAGGGAAAGTTTTACATTTTGATATTATTAAATTGTTTCTTTCTAACTGCAGTATTAAAGTCATCTATAAAAGCCAACACCCTTCTTTATTTCCACTAACTTCTGGAATACTGCGAGGTTCTATCCTTGGTCCTCTTTTATTTCTTTCTACATTAATCATCTTCCCGAAATCTAAAGTGGCTCTATTTGCTGACAACTCAACTTTGTACTCTTGTCTTGAAAAAAAGTCTTCTCTTTTTGATTGCTTAGAGCAGGTAGCTAATCTTGAATCTGATCTCTTTTATGCAGCAGCTTTAAGGGTTTGTTTTAGCTTTTTTTTGCAGTGGTTTGTATATTTTAACTTCAACAAAACTTAGTTATTTAATGCAAATAACTGTCACATTATATTGGCATTCCTTTATTGGTTATTGGCTACCTTCTCACTGAGTCTCTACTTTATGTCTTTTTAAATTATGAAAACCATATATACAATCGATTACAAGGTTGTTGCATCAATACAAATCAATGGTAAAGTTACTACTAAGTTTGCTCCTCTTTATTGTGCTTACCATTTTCTTGTTCCTGATTTCTTTTATCTATCTCTACAAATTTCTTATTTGTCCCTGTATAGAATACTGTTTATAAGTGAGCATAAGTCATACTGGGCTATATAAGTGAGAGAGAGAAAGCCTAAAATGTGCAATAAATTTTTTTTTTGTTACATAATCTTTTGTTATATAACACAGGCCAACAGAAAAAAATTTTTTCTGTTGGGCCGTAGCATTTTTTTTCTGTTGACCTATAGCATTTCTCATTTTGATTTCAAATATGCAACTCACTTTTCACCATCATGTCAAGTTGTACAAATATTTGGTTTCAAATCTTTAGCATTTGGGGTAAAATCTCTAGTATGCCAACCTGGGTCTCAAAAAAAGTGTATTCACAGATAATTTAAAAACAATATTCATTATATCATAAAATAAATACTTTTTATATTATTGCTGAGAAACATTTTGTTAAAATTGTTTTAAGAATCTAGCATTTTCTCACAAAATTTTTTTTTTTAATAAATTTCAAGTAAAAATATTTGTTTTCTAAAATCTTTATGAAAATCCCCTTCTTTTGAGACCCAGGTTGACATACTTTTAAATATTTTATTTTGACAATAATAGAGATTTTACCCCAAATGCTAAAGATTTGAAACCAAATATCTTTATAACTTAACCTGATCGTGAAAAATGAGTTGCATATTTAAAATCAAAATGAGAAATGCTATTGGAAAAGTATTTTGTATGCTTGCCATCAGAACAAAAAAAATTTTTGTTGGCATGTGTAATATTGACATATGCAAAGCATGTTATAAAAACTAAGTACTTGGTGCTGACTCCTTTTGATTTTAAAAAAGCTTTTTATGAGGAATAATAATTTAATATCTATACCTTGACACCATACTTCAACTTTTTTTTTAGTGAGCTTCTTTTCACTTATTAAATCAGCGCTATTTTTTGGGGATGTGTTGAACGTTAAAACTGAAAGTTTAGCTCTTTTCCCAAACATTCACTTTGGCAAAACATTGATTCTGAAATTTTGTAAAACATCATACATTTTTCTAAATAACTTTCAAATTTAATTCATTTATACCTGGTAGGCTGTAGCTGTGGTACAATAAGTTTAATGTATAGTTTAATAATAAAATTAGTTGAATTTTAAATATATCACCATTTACTAAACTGATAATAATTAAATACAACTAAGAAAATAATAAATAAAAAAGAAATTTTATTGAACTTAAATCTGTTTAAAGTCTGAGTAAAAAAAATAAATTTTGCTACAGAGAAAGTTTCTCCATTTATGTTTATGATTTATTTTATCTCTATATGCAACTCAATGATAACTTTTTATGGATTTCCATAATAACACTTCAATTTAATATGGCGTTATTATATAATCATACAATGTAATAGAAATAACAATAAACAAATCAATAGTTTTAATCTTTTACATAAGTAGATAATCATTTAAGAAAGAAATGAGATATCATAAACATAATTGAAATTCAATTATCACTTGTTGTTCTCAAGTTATAAACATTATTTTTTCACTACTTTCTGGTGGTAGTCTGTTTCTTTTAGGTTCGTAAATGTCTCCACCAGTATTGCTTTTAGAAGACTTTTTGAATGCATAGTTTTGCTTCTACAAGATTAAAACTCAATACGGAATTATAAAAAGTTTACCCAAAATGAAATAAGAACTTTTAAATATAAATTTCCAAAATATATTTTAAAACATAAAAAGATGTTGCATTATGTAACATATGTAACTTACATATTATGTTATTATATCTTTTACGTTAAATGTTATACATTTATTTTTGTTACCCAACTTTTATAATTTGCAGATTATAGCATATGCTATAAATATTAAAGTTTATAATAGTACTGCGTAAGTAAATATAGTAAATAAATACTCATTGAAAAATATCTATTCATTTTTTCTTATTAAAACTCCTTAACATTTATACTTCTTTACACCACACACAATTTTTAATTAACTAAAACAGCAGACATTTCAACATTTTTCCTAATATTTTAAACATAATTTATAGGCACTTCTGTTTTAAAAACAAGTTAGATGTTTTCGCTTGGAGTTCAATAGCTGGTGTTTTTATTTAAAATAAGAAATAGTTTAGTCGTCAAACCGTTTTATGTTCTGCAAAATATCACAGCCAAATGTTCGGATTTGGTGTTTGACTAAAAACTGGATTTAACACATCCGTGCCGTTTTTGCATTCTGCATAGATATTCAGTAGGGTTTGTGTCTGAAGAATTGTCAAGGCAATCAAGTTGTGGAATACCCTTACTGGCAATGAATGTTTTTATGGAATTTAAGTATGATGTCGAGTGCTATCTTGCATAAAATTTACTCTTTCACCATTAGGAAACCTTTCTTATAGTTGTGGAATCAGTGTAGTCTGTAAGACAGTCTTGTACTGATCTTGTTTTATAATTACCTTAAAAATCTAAAGCCAATACATACTTCTGCTCATTATGCATGATTATTATAGATGCTCTGTGCTTCATAGCAGTTACAGTACATTCCGGCTTGTGTTGTTCTTCTGCTCTGCATTGCACAAATCTGACTTTGTCTTCGAAATCTTGAAATTAGATTGATTGCTAAATACAACACGACAAAGAAATATTGATGTATAATACTTTTTCAAATTTTTCAAAGAAAATTTTTGAGTAAGATATCAATCAATGCAATACCATATTATGTTTATCAATGCCATACCATCTTGTAGACTAGCAATACTAAAATAATACTTGTGTAAGTGAGTAAAAAAATAGAAAGTTTACCTTATTCTAGACATCTTGAAAAAAATGCAAAGTGACACAAAACATTTTTTAGTTGTAAGCTTTGGCTTTGGTAGTTTATCCACTTTAATCCTAGCTCTCACTCTCTCTCTCATATATATATATATATATATATATATATATATATATATATATATATATATATATATATATATATATATATATATATATATATATATACATATATATATATATATATATATATATATATATATATATATATATATATATATATATATATATATACATATATTTATATATATATGTGTGTGTGTATATATATAAATATATGTATATATATACATATATTATGTATATATATATATTATATATATAAATATATGTATATATATATATGTATATGTATACATATATATATATATACATATATATACACATATATATATATTTATATATATTATATATATATATATCAACTATAAAAATGTATTTTATTTAATTATTTGTAATAATTCTTTTTTGAATAAACTTCAGATTTTTTTGTTTAGAATGCAACTCGGATAGTGAGAGCTCTATTTGAGATATCATTACAAAACAATTGGGCTATAATGGCAAAGCGTTTGCTGACACTTTCTAAAGTTGTTGAAAAACAACTATGGGAATGGGAGCATCCATTCAAACAATTAGAGGGGATTAAATTTGAGTTGCTTGTAAAATTAGAACAAAAAAAACTAACAGTAGATATGATGAGAGAAATGGATGCAAAGGAAATTGGTAATTTTTTTTTTATAATGCTATACATTTTAACATTCTAAGTTAAAAATTAAAAAAAAGTAATATTGGTATACAATACTTTATAATACTTTTTTATAATTTTTTTGTATTAAGCATAATTAAATTTAATTAGAAAATAATAGTTATAGAAAAAAAAAAGTTGTACATTCAATGTCAACTTTTTGTATTGTGGCAACCAGCATGATAACATAACATTTTATAATGCTACTTAAGGTGTAAATGCTAGACATTTACAACCTTTAACAAAAATAAGTTTGTTTACAAAATTTGTTGATGCCAATCAATGATAAGGACATAATAATTTAACCTAATTGAAGAAACTAAATTCAACATAATTATGATTTAATTATATTTTTATGATATAATTAATACCTAAATGATTTTTTCATAATATATGTATATGCGTGTTTGTTTAAATAATCTTAACTAGCTTCTCTCTCTATATATATATATATCTATATATATATGTGTGTGTGTGTGTGTGTGTGTGTGTGTGTGTGTGTGTGTGTGTGTGTGTGTGTGTGTGTGTGTGTGTGTGTATCGAGAACGTGTGGGGAATGCTATCAAGAAAAGTTTATGACGCTAAAGCAGCCGGACACCAATTTAAAACTGTTACTGAGTTGAAGTGTAAAATCCTTGAAGCATGGTCCGAGTTGGATCAAATTACACTTCAACGACTAGTGGAGTCAATGAAAAGCAGAATTTATGAGGTGATCCAGTGTAATGGAGGACATACGCATTACTAATTTCCATCTTTTAATGTCAAAAATATGACTGCGTCTATAGATATATTCCAATTAAAAAATGTGCTTTTGTATATCAAACATACTCTCATGTTAATAAAGACACATAGAAAATATTTTTTTGTGGTTTTTATTAGCCCACAACACAACAATTATTTTGATAATAACTTACTATGCATATCAGTTGACAATACATAGAAAAAAATTAAGATAAAGAGAAAAAAATTGATGCGTCTAAACGAATATGCCTCAGTGTAATTATTATTTTTGAAGTCTTTATATAATTTTGCTTCTTTTGAGAATTTTTTTTTATCAATATTAGGGACACATTAAATGTTCAAGGGACACATTAAATGTCTTGAGGCACCACTAAAATACTTTTCATTTCAAAAACTTGGAATGAAAAGTATTTTTGTTTCAAAAAAAGAAAAAATCCAGTGTTGTTTTTTCTTACTGAACACATTAAGGTGCAAGCTGCAAATATGTTTTTTTTTTAACCACAAACAATAAGTTTAAGATCTTTACTATAGGAATATTTATATATATATATATATATATATATATATATATATATATATATATATATATATATATATATATATATATATATATATATATACATATATATATATATATGAATATGAGCCCTCGGAAATAGGAAAAATGAGGTCAGCAATAAGTAGGCAACCTTAAACTGTTAGAAGTTGGCACCAGGTCGGCAAAAAAAATTTGACACACCGTATAACATAGAAACGAAGTCTGCAAATTTTTGCCAACCTCAGACACTTTGAGGTCGGCAGTTATTTTAGTCAGCAATTTGCTGACTGAAATAACTGCCGACCCTAGTTTCCATGGCTGTATATATATATCAAGGGTTAAATTAAGCAATCGCGATTTGCGATATTTAAAAAAATATCTGGTCTTCGAAAAAATAGCTTATGCAAAACCATGTACTTTGTTTTCAAGGGGCAAATTAACTTGTTAGCAAAAAAGTTATAAAAAACAAAACAATAAATTTACGACTACAAAAGTAATAACATTCTAGTCACTAACTACATTATAAAAGTAATAACACGATAATAGTGTTATGACTTTTATAACGCACTTATAACTTTTATAATTTACTCTTTGTTCCAAAAAAATAAGTAATTCCAAATTATAATTTAAAAAATTCCTATATATATATATATATATATATATATGTGTGTGTGTGTGTGTGTGTGTGTGTGTGTGTGTGTGTGTGTGTGTGTGTGTGTGTGTGTGTGTGTGTGTGTGTGTGTGTGTGTGTGTGTATATATATACACAGTGGTTTTCATAAATTTAGATGCACTCATATTTGAGAATAGAAATTTTTAGTTTTTTAACAATAAAACTATAACGAAAAAAGGTTTCGGTTTAGTTTTTTTTTTTTTATTAAATAAATACATACAGAATACAAAATTAAAAAAAAAATTAAAAAAAATACAGATACTAAGTAATAATTAGGTACAACAACATGGTATTAAAAAAATAAGACAACAAAAATTATTCATAAATTTAGACGCACGATACATTAGGAGGCGTAATTTATGAACCAATCAATATTTTGTGTATCCGCCTTTTGCTTTAATACAACTAAGAACTCTTCTAGGCATAGACTCAACAAGTTTTTTCCACATTGCTTTTGGGACCCTATACCAGGTCTCCTTAAAGACGTCCTTCAGCTGGCCAAGTGTGGAAATTTGAATCTTTGCCAATACACGGTCAATCCAAACCCAAATGTTTTCAATCGGGTTCAAATCAGGTGAGTATGGAGGCCACGGTATTGTCTTGATATTATTATCGTTGAACCATTCCTTTGTATAGTATGCAGTATGTGTAGTAGCGCCATCTTGTTGAAGTTTCCATGGTTTATCATTGAGCATAAGCAGGTCAATTGATGGAATTAGGTTGTTTTCCAGTACTTCTACGTATATTCTGGAGTTGATTCTCTCGGTGTATGTTTGGCACATACCAACACCTTTGTAATTGAAGCATAAGAACCAGATTCCTATCGAGCCACCTCCACTTTGTACAGTCGGTCTAATGTACCTGGCGTAATACTTTTCGTGAGCCATTCTTTTGACTGTTATGTTAGATTTGCGATTGATAAGCTCAAAGTTACTCTCATCACACCACATAATGTTTTTCCATTGTTCTATTGTCCAATACCTTCTTTCACGACACCATTTAAGTCTCCTTTGTTTATCATATGGACACAGGAGCGGTTTCTTCAAAGCAGAGTAGACTCCAATCATGTATTTCATAAGTATTTGGCGGACTGTGCTTTGAGAAATAGATGTATTTCGCGTTGTATTGAATTCTGTGGTCAATTCTTTGTAACTAAATCTTGGATTAGCTCTGACAGCTCTAAAAAGGGCATTATCGTCTTTTCTGGTCGTTGATAAGGGTCTACCTGGCCTCGTTTTCTCGCTGGCACCACCAGTGTGAAGAAAGTTTTGTTTCATTGTCCAAAGGCATTTCTCAGAAACTCCAATTAACCTGACGATTTCTCTATTACTTTTGGTTCCTTCTTCGATGTGAGCAATAATTTGCCATCTTTCACCTTGAGTGATACATCTTTTGCCCATTTTTTTGCGTCTTTTTAGTGCAAAACTAACTTAACTTTTGTTTATTTATTAAATAATGATTAACTAATTCCAGGTAAGTCATATTTATATAAGGTTTTTTGACAAAATCAATTAATTTATGCCTATTAATGAGAAATAAGGGGAAAAAACTACTAATGAACTATCAATTGACAAGATATAAAACTTTTTTGATTGTGCGTCTAAATCTATGAATAAAATAATATCAAGCTTATCAATTAACTTTTTTGTGTTAATTGGTATAGAATGAGTAATAAACATTCTGTAAAAAAAATTAAGGTACTCTATAATAGAGTTTCACTTCCTCTATTGAATTATAATAAATAATGCTAGTTTAGCTTATAATGAATGTATAAAATCACGCTTATTCAAGAGTTTGGGAGAGAGAAAATGATAATTTATTAAATTGATTTTTTGTAATATATTTTAAATAAAAATTTTTAGTTAAAGATAAAACTTTTTTAATTTAACAGTAAAGTTCTGTTTTCCTTCAATCAGCAAAGCACTGATATAAAATATAAGCATTACGTCACTTGCTTTAACATAGAATGCATTTTTTTGTTTTGCATGAGCATAGTGAATCAACATTTGATGTCGTTACAGTTAATATCTATTATGGTATGTTAACTATTTTAACACATGGAAACCTAATTTGAATAGAAGCATGATTAAATGAAATGCAAATAGGAAATTACTAAACAAATACAATGAGAATAGAAAATTGTTATAAGAAAATTAAAACTTTCGAATATTTTAAATTTTTGCAAAAATTTTTGCAAAAATATAAATAAACTTTATTTGATTTGTTGTTTGAATTATTCCACACATCATTTATAATAAAAATAAATATTCCACACATCATTTGTAATAAAAACAAATATTCGGCACATCGTTTATAATAAAAATAAATATTTATTATAGAAAATTAAATTTTATAAGATTAGTATTTAGATTTTTATTAAGTATCATTGATCTTACATTAAGTAACAATGAAATAGACATGACTGATGAATTAGCAACATTTAACTTCTAAAATGAAAATGAGCACAGACCATTGACAACAGTTGTGTTGAAAATCAGTTATTAAAATTATAATAGTTTTGAAAAAGAATTTTAAATAGTTTAACCTCTTTTTGCATAACTTTTTTTTTCAAAAAGCTGCAAACAATTTACAAGAATTTGGGAAGTATAAAAAGCTTTATTGTTAATGTTGTGTTATGTGTGCGCTGTTGTAGATACTACTTCAAAACATTTGTCAATGAAAGAACTTTTTATAACAAATAGAAAACTTTTTATGAGCACAGCCTTTATTAATTTTTAAATCTCATGATCACTCTTGCTAATATTATCTCAAATGTGCATAATCATGCTCAATAACAATTTTACAAGCACAAAATAACACGCTGAGCGATTTTCTTTATCGCTCTATATATAAGCCCTGATATATATATATATATATATATATATATAGATATATATATATATATATATATATATATATATATATATATATATATATATATATTTATATATATATATATATATGTATATATATATATATATTTTCTTTATCGCTCTATATATAAGCCCTGATATATATATATATATATATATATATAGATATATATATATATATATATATATATATATATATATATATATATATATATATGTATGTATATATATGTATATATATGTATATATATGTATATGTATACATATATATACATATATATATATATATATATATATATATATATATATATATATATATATATATATATATGTATATGTATCAGTGCTTCGGGGTATCAGGGCAGAATTAATTGATTGCAAATTGTGATATCTGAAAAAAGCTTCAGGTTTTTAAATTTTTATCTTTTTAAAGCCATAAAACTTTGATCACTAAACTAACTAGCTGTTTTTTAATAAAAAAACATTTAAATTGATCTTGAATTATGATATAAAATCTTATTGTAAAAGCATATTATTACTATTATTTTTATTATCTTGTAAGTGTGTATATATATATATATATATATATATATATATATATATATATATATATATATATATATATATATATATATATATATATATATATATATATATATACATATATATATGTAAATTATGTTAGTGTATTTTACAAATAGAGTGCTCAATGTTCTTAAAGAACAGAGCAATAATTAATTAGTAAAAAACACTTATCTAACTTTTATCTTCGACTTGAAGTTTCACCATTGCTGGATCATCAGGAAGAGTTACTAAATCTCAAAAAAAATTCAATTTATAGAAAAAAATATTTTACAGGAAGTTATAAATTATTATAAAAATTTTTTAATTACTATATTTTTTTGTTAACTGGAAGTTATAGAAAGTAATTATGAAATAATTTTCTTTGGAATGGGGATTCTTTGGTCATTTGTTTTTTATAATTTTTTAAGAGGTATTTATTTTCGTGCCTACATTTAGAAATTAATTCAGATTTTTTATTTAATAAATTTTCTTGATTTAAATGAGTAATTATTTCAAATTTTTCTTGCAAACATAGCATACATTTTTTGGAAATGTTATTATTGGCAGGGGCAGATTTTAGAATAGACCATTGTAAATTAAAATTTTTATTTTTTTCTTTTAAATCCCAAATATATTTTGACAGCATAGTCTCTTTTGAATATTTTTTGTGTTTAAACGATTGTTTGTGGTTGGCATAACGTTTTTTTCAAAATCAGGGCCACAACTCGATAAAATTAGAAAAGATATTATTAAAGTTTTTAAAAATATTGGCTTCCTAATAATAATAATAGTGGCAATAACTCAAAATATTGAAAAAAGTGACTTATACCACTATGCATCTCATGGGCTCATATGTATATATGTATATATCTTATACTCCTGATTTAGGTGAGCAGTGTGATGTCATACTGTAATAGCCTGCTGCCGGGGGTTTCAGTACATACATAGACTGACAAATAGCCTGACTTGCAGCAGATTGCTGCTACATTGACTGAGGGTTTGGCATGGAGCAGCAATCTTTTCATACATTATTCTTTGTTTTTTTCTTTTTTAAAAAAAGCTGTATCGATTAAGATAAGCAAAAAAAGTAAGCAAATGCTTATATAAATATGCTATAGTAGATATATATATATTCCTATAGTAAAGGTACTTTAACTTACCGTTTGTGGTAAAAAAAAACAGGACTTAGCTACTCTATGACATCTAATTTAAGGTTAGATTATAGCAAAATGCATTAATTTAATTGAAGAAACTAATTAAATTTATTGCTTTTTTAAAAAATCACAAAAATGCAAATCTAAAGACTGGAGTTTATTTTAAAATATTCTAAATATTTTTTAAAACATACCGTATGTTTTTATTTTATTTTTTTAAAAATAAAAACATTCTGAATGTTTTTATTTTATTTTTAAAAAGATAAAAATATTCTGAATATTTTTTTATTTTTATTTTTTTACTGTAAAAGATGCACAGAGTGTTGCTACATCGACCAACTTATAGCCTACTGCTATAAGAAAGTGCTGCTACATTGATTGAGAGTTTGGTTGGGGCAGTAGGGTGTGTCGATTTTCACTTTTTTTTTGAAATTTGATGATGGCTAGTATTTTTTTTTCGTAAATCACTATGCAAAACATGAAAATAATTTTTTTTTGGAAAAATAATTTTTTAAGCTACTTTTTTTCACCCTTAAACTATTATTTTTTAAGACTTTTTTATTCAATAGAAAATCAGGTTTCACAACTATTGATGTTTTTATTCTTGAAACTGAAGTTTGCTGTAATCTCCGAAGAAGATTGCATTTATTTACCAAACCATGTAGTAAACTAAAATTTAACTTAGTGCATAAAATTGGCCATTTCAAAATTTAGTTTATTAAACAACATTAAATAACAAATATATTTTTGAAGTATACACTCTCCTTTTTGCAATGTTTATACTTTTTGGATTATATAGGAAGGATGATTTAAAGTTGTTTATTTTAACTTTTATATATATATATATATAAATATATATATATATATATATATATATATATATATATATATATATATATATATATATATATATATATATATATATATATATATATATATATATATATATATATATATATGTATATATATATATATGTATGTATGTATGTATTTACACACATTTGTAATACCATAAACTAAGTGTATATCAGTTCATTATTTTAATTAAATAGAGTTTATATATATATATATATATATATATATATATATATATATAAATATATATACACACATTTGTAATACCAAAAACTTAATGTATATATAAATTAAATGTATATCAGCTCATTATTTTAATTAGAAAGAATTTAGTTTTTAAAGCAAAAAGTAGAACATCAAGTTTTTTATACACACATATGTTTATATTTACTTCATAAAAAAACAAGTCCAAGAAATAGTTATCTAACTAAAGATGATTAAATAATAGTTTACAACTAATTTTTTTTAATGAGGTTTACCATGTCTTTCTTACTAGAATTATTGGACATTAATTCTCTGCTAGCAACTTGACCTTGTATGTAAGTATTTCTACTGGCCTGACCAAAGACAAGCACTTTCAGATGTCATTTTTACACATCTTTCAACAGATTGTGTATGGGAAGGCCACATTGTTACTTTCATTGGAGTGTTAATAAATTCTTTAACTGCTTCAGTTGATAAATGACATGTTAGAGGTGGTTCAGTAATATCACTCCAGTCTATAAGTTCAGACAAGCAGGTTGCTTCTATAATGATGGCAGGAGTCTTTCGAATCCTAAAAGATCTATCTCCAAATTGAAGTGCCTCATTCCCTGCTCCTCTTATTTTAACTATTTTATCAACTGCTTCTTTTTGCTCATCTTCAATTTGACTACAGAGCATACTTTGCAAAACTGATTCAGGGTGAGCATACCATGCTGATCGTTTGAAAGAGGGTAAAACAATGTCAATTACCTCCTGAGTTTGATTTTTTAGTAATTGTATATGTTTAAGTAAGTTTATTGGTCCTTCCACCCAGCACGAATTTACTTTAATGCTAAACCAGTTGGGAATATAGACACCTACTATGTACTCAACAATAATTTTCAACCTATTTAAAAGGTCACCTGTTTACCCATGTTTGGATACCAAGATTCTGCAAAACCTTAAAGCAGTAGTTAGCCATCTACTGTGACAAACAGGACCAATTTTTAGTAATGCAAGTCTCTTAGGCAGAACTCCAGTTTTAATTGGTCACAATTTGGTACGCATAGCTCTGATCAGTGCTTAGATCTTTGATAATGTCAGGACTAACGTAGATAAGTGGAGAGTTTTGACACACTTTTAAAAATTCTGGGTTAATTTCAAGGTTGGTAGCATCATTCAACATCTTACTTCCTTTAAGCCATTTAATTAAATGATCAGCAATTATCTCTGCAGGTTTTTTTAAATCTGACTCTTCAGGAACAAAATGGAATAG
Organism: Hydra vulgaris; assembly: GCF_038396675.1. Taxonomy (NCBI): domain Eukaryota; kingdom Metazoa; phylum Cnidaria; class Hydrozoa; order Anthoathecata; family Hydridae; genus Hydra; species Hydra vulgaris. The sequence goes on from NC_088923.1 coordinate 39,590,424, forward strand.
ATAGTTTCCACCAGGTTCACTGCACACAGTATAATGTTCTTCTTTTATTAAACCTGGAAATTTTCTGCCTTTAACATCAAAGAAAATTCTACCATCAAAAAAAATACAACTCAAACCAATATTGTTAAGTTCATTTTGGAGTTTTAAGGTCAACTCTTTTCCAATTTTTTCTTGAGCTCGCTTAACTTTGTTGTGGTCAATAATTAAGCAAGTGTTTCCTTTAGTGATTTTAGCATCAATAAAGGCAGCAGTTGCTATTTCTGCAGTTTCTCTTAAACCTGTATGATGCCTTAAGCTCACTAATGCTATATTTTTTATATTCATTGTGTTATATAATACACTTTTTTCTTTCGCTTTTATTTTTGAAATATTAATTTATATTTTATCATTTGTATCTTCACAGACTTCGTCTGAGTCACTCTTGGGGAAAAAAAAATCATTTTCTTGATTAAGAATCTCCTGGTCTGTTTTTTATTTTTTTATTTGTGAAACCTGATTTTCTATTGACAATCGTTTATTTTTTTTATTTTGTTTTCAAGTTTCAATATGATCAATGCCAGCTATTTGAACGATAGCTTTGGTTCCAACTTTTTTTCTTTGATATCTAACTAAGTTCAACTCAAGAAGAGGAATTTTTTTTTCTTTTTTACAAGTACATACAATGTGAGCTTTTCTGTCACAGTTTTCTTCACAATTATTCTCTAAGCAAAAAAGTATTTTACAATTGCATGTAAACAAATCAAAAAGTTTATCAAGTTTTTCCATAAATCTATTTCGAATTGGTGAGGCTACATTGCCATTACTAACTTTAACAGCCAATAACCACAAATCTTTTACTTTACATTTGATTCTTCTATCCGAATTAATAACTGGATTTATAAATTGAGAATTAGCATTTTTCCAGTGTAACAAAATTCCTGGAATAATATCTTTTACAAGCTGATCTACAGTATAGTTTCTGTAATTTTTTTCATTAATCTCCCTTAAATATAGGCCATACTTGAGAATATCTCTGGAAGTTGGGAGTTCTGATGGAAGAAACTCTGAACTCTTTCCAATCAAATTACTAAGTTGACAAGCTGATTTACTTCTGGTTTTGGTGGTATATGACATTTGTATATAATTTTTTTTTCAAAAGATTCAAAAAATTGTTTATGCTCTAAAAAATATTTACTCAAATAAAATAATAAGATGGAGGCGTTTTACTAATACAGTAATACTTTTTAAAAACATTGAGCCATCTTTCTGTAAAATAAATTAATTTTATTTATATAACCTTATATAAACACACACACACACACACACACACACACACACACACACACACACACACACACACACACACACACAAGTTTTTGAAAGGTATTAAAATTTAATAACAAACAAAAAATCTACATACTATTTATAATGCTTTATAAATAAAATGTAAGACACACAGTTCATCATTCCTACATAATCTAAAAATAATATAAACATTGCGAAAAAGAGAGTGTGTATTTAAAATATAATTGTTGTTTACACGTTGTTTGTTAAACTAAATTTTGAAATGCAGGATTTTGCGAACAAAGTTAAATCTTAGTTTACTTCATGGTTTGGTAAATAAATGCGATCTTCTTCGGAGATTACACCAAACTTCAGTTTCAAGAATAAAAACGTCCAATAAAATTATAGTTTAAGGGTGAAAAAAAGTAGCTTAAAAGATTTTTTTTCCAAATAAAAATTTTTTTCATGTTTTGCATACTGATTTACAAAAAAAAAATACTAGCCATCATCAAATTTCAAAAAAAAGTGAAAATCGACACACCCTATTAGAGCAGTCTATCAAATAATTATACAAAAAATTTTTTTTAAAGAAAATTTTAAATTTTTTTGGGTTCATACATACATATATATATATATATATATATGTATGTATGTATGTATGTATGTATGTATGTATGTATGTATGTATGCATATATGTATATACATATATTTACACTTACTAATGCAGATTTAGAAAGCATTTTGTTACCAAAATATTATCTGAATTTTACCTTTTATCCAAACAGTTTTTTTCGGAGAAAAAAAATACGAAAAATAATAGAAAAAAAAATTACTGCCACAACCTAAACCCTTAGTCAATGTAGCGGCACTCTCTGGCATGTTCTATCTATTAAGTCTTTCAATGTAGCCCCCAGCAGCTACTTATTTCAGTACTGTAGCCCCCAACAGCTTCTTATTTCAGAATGACTTTAGACTACCTATGTCAGAATGCGATATTGTATATATGTATTTATTTTTGTGAATTTAGCTCTGCACTGTTCTAATATATTTTCCCCACTTCAGATTTAAAATACCAACTTAAATCCAGGTTTTCAGAAAAAGAAAAAAAAGGAAGAATTATGAAAAATACAAAAGGTTTGCACCATAATAAAAGTCCTCCATATCTAAATTGTAACTGCATAAACTCAAACTCTAAGTTGATGTATGTACTGAAGTTCCATTGATGACTATTTCAGTATTGCATCATTAATGACCTTTAAGGTGCAGCTGAAGTGACAAGTATGTTTTTACAGTTTTAGCTTTATAGCACAGAATAGAGTTGTGCATAAGAATGCATTTGAATGGATTAGGAAACCAATTATTTAACTGAGGATTTAATTTAATTTAACTGAGAATTTAATTAATTGTAGCTAATAATTCTTTGTATTGATCCTGGTTCATTATCCTTTCCACTATATAAAGAAGGCCTTTGTCTTTACAACTTATAACTAACCATACTATCACCTTAAAAGGGAGTTTTCCTGTGTCCATAAAACAGTCTGGGTTATATTTGCTTTTATTCCTGCAAATAACAAAAGAAGACTTATCTATCAATATTTCAAATTAGGATGTTCCTGAAAAATAAAAATGATAATACAAAAACTCATGTCTTAATCAGTTACATTATTACAATAAGCAATTAAGTGTTTACATACATTTTCCCAAACTTCAGCAGACTCATGTCAATGTTGTTTACCATAATTAAAGCATTTGGTTTTATTGTTGGAGTAATCTTTGATTCTGTTTACTGTCATTACAGAAATGTTTAATAAATGTGATTCCCCTGTAACAAATCGTCAAAAAATCGCCAACCCCTCCCCTGTAACAAGTCTTCACAGCTAACCCCTTTCTGCCCCTCACCCACCCCCTTATTGCATGATGTAATTTGACGCCTAATATTTTTAGTCACACAAAATGCTTTTTTATTTTCAGAATTTTCTAGACATTTCTTGAAAATATTTTTTTGAATATTTTAGGAGTAAATTTTCCAGATTTTTAAAACATGACAAGGATAATCCCTGTTCAATACTTGACGAAAGTGAATGTGAAAAAAAAACTTCTCTCCAATGTTCAAAAACAGATTATAAATCATACAAATTAAGACTGTTTGCAATGCAATTTATTAATCCAGTGCCAACAAAAAACATTCATCTTGGAAAACTTTTCTCAGAGATTTAGTTTTAAATTTGAAACAGTGTCTTGTCACAGTACAGTTGAAATAATGGTAAAAGAGTTAGGAATAATAACTGATTGTAATAAGTCTGGTTGTCCTATGTTAAAACAATTGATTGGCAATCCTCAAAACTCTATTGAGGAGTTTATTGACTTTATTGCTGAAAGAAGAATTATAATAAAATATATATTTCTTAAATAAGTTCATCTATAATGTTATTTAAATCAGACAAATACTGTTATTTAAAAAAGAAAAAAAAGTTTGAAAAATATAAAAAATAAAATATTTCCATGCAGTGTGAACATTTATCTGAAAAAAGTCTTGCTCTTTTAACAGTGTTGAATTTAAGCAATATTGCTGCATCTTGTGGCACTTTGTCTGAGTGAAAGTGAATATGTTAAAGTTGGTATGAATTGTCAACATTATATTCACTATATTTATTATAATTATAATTATAATAATGTTATGATAATGTTTATTCTTACATGGCTCATATGTGTTATCATAAATGTCATGTTTGAACACTTTATCTATAATGTTTGCTACTGTTAAACATAAAATAATTGACAGATGACCTACTTTTTTTTTGTTCATTGTTTGTTATCAAAGAATCCTATAAAGTTCTAACCTTTATGTTTGTGTATTTTTAAGACTGGTTTGCAACTATATTTTTCAAAGTGAATTTTAATTATATTAATTTTCTAACAGGTCTTATTGTTAATCATGTTAGCATGGGATCAACTTTAAAGTCATGCGCTTTCCAAATCCCTAGAGTTCAGCTTGGTGCATCTATACATCCAATTACTCGTACTGTATTGCGGCTAAATTTAAAAGTGATACCTGATTTTGAATGGAATGATAAATACCATGGCAAAGTAGCAGAGCCATGGTGGATATGGGTGGAGGATCCGGACACTGATAACATTTATCACTCTGAATATTTTTTGCTCTCTAGAAAATCTGTATGGTTTATAACTTTACAATATTTAATTTTTTTATATTAAATAATTTTACAATGTTTATTTGTTTTTTTTCTTATATAATTTTACAATATTTAGTTTTTTTATTATTAAGTATTTTTACAATATTTATTTATTATAATTATTTTTTTATTTTGTGCTCATCTTTTTACTATCTATTACATTACTATTTATATTTTATTATTATTGTTTTTATATTAAATAATTTTACAATATTTAATAACTATTTATATTTTATTATTATTATTTGTACTATTTTTTATATTTTGATGCAATATTTTATATTATTTTTATATACTTTTTAATATTTATACTTTTGTTTTAATAATATTTATTGTTGTAATCATTATCAATATTCTTAATAAAATAAATTCTTAATAAAATTACTCTTAGGTCAAACAAAAGGAAGAGCAGTCTTTAGTATTTACAATTCCTATATTTGAACCTCTCCCACCACAGTATTATGTTCGTGCTGTCTCTGATCGTTGGTTGCATTCTGAAGCAGTTGTTGCCATAAGTTTTAAACATCTTATTTTGCCAGATCTTCATCCTCCTCATACAGAACTATTAGATCTTCAACCATTGCCTGTCACGGTTTTGCGCAATTCCCAATTGGAAATGTTGTATAGTTTTTCACACTTCAACCCTATTCAAACTCAATTATTTCATACGTTATACTATACTGATAGCAGTGTGCTTCTTGGTGCTCCAACTGGAAGCGGTAAAACAATAGCAGCTGAATTAGCATTGTTTAGAGTATTTAGAGAATACCCAAAAGCTAAAGTAATTTTAGTTATTTTAACCTATTAACCTATTATTATTATTATTATTATTATTATTATTATTATTATTAGTATTCTTAAACTGACCTTGTAAATATGCACACACACACACACATACACAAATGTACTTAGCTTGCATGGTACCAAAGAAGCTACCTCAAGGGGCGAATTAAGTGATCACAAATTGCGATGAGCCAAACCCATTTTAAGATTTTGAGAGTATATTATTTAAAGCATCATGATTGCTAATTTTTTATATCTGAGTAAAAGTTTTTATGAAAAAGGTTTCATCATGTTTTACAATAATGTTGACACAAAATAACTTGAGTCAAACAAATATTACCTTAAGTTATTTGTCTATCTGATCAGGCAAAAGCTAACTTTAAAATTAAGGCTTGTACTTTCCAAACCACAATTATTACCAAAAAATGTCTTTAAAGTTCATTTATTATACACTTTTGAAGTTGATTAAAGCTTTTATCTGATTTCTTTTTTTTTAATTTTGGCATGAAATAACAATAATAACATAAAATTATAAGTATATTTATCCTGTATTTGTATTACCTGGATTGACATCTGTTTTATACAAATAATATTTAAACATAACAGTTGTGAGAGTTGTGTAAGAGTTATATCACCAGCGATGTTTCATCTTTATTATATCTGCATATATATATTTATTTATATATATAATTATTTATATATATATATATATATATATATATATATATATATATATATATATATATATATATATATATATATATATATATATATCTATATAAATGTTTAAATAAATAATTTTTTAAGTCTGTTTACATTGCACCTCTCAAAGCTTTGGTGAGTGAAAGAATGGCAGATTGGAAAGTGAGAATTGAACAGAAATTAAAAAAAAAGTAAGTATTGTGTTTAATAAATTTTTATTTGTGTATGTTAATTTTGTATGGTATATAAATTAGTTTTAATTTATTAACAGTTTTTTATTATCAAAAGTAAGTTATCAAAGTAATAAATTTAATTTGTTATTATTAAATTGAAATAATTTTTTTATATTTAATTATTTATTTTTAATTAATTATTATTTATGGATGGATTCTTTATAATCTATCTTTTAGCAGGGTTTTAGCTTATATGTTTTAACATGGTTTTTTTTAAAAACCTTTAATCAAGTATTTTTTTGTTGATTTTAAAATAGATTTTTAAAATTTTGTTAGAGTTATAGAACTGACTGGTGATGTTACTCCAGATATAAGATCCATAGGTATAGCAGATGTCATTGTGACAACACCTGAAAAATGGGATGGCATCAGTCGAAGTTGGCAGACACGTCAGTATGTCAAAGATGTGGCTCTAATTATTATTGATGAAATTCATTTACTTGGTGGTGATCGAGGACCTGTTTTAGAAGTAATAGTTTCAAGAACAAATTTTATATCAAGTCACACATCTAAAAAGTGTAGAGTTATTGGACTTTCTACAGCTCTTGCAAATGCAAAAGATTTAGCTGATTGGTTAGGAATAGGACAGGTTTTAACTTTAATTTTTCAAAACTTTAGCTTTAATCTTCTTAAAGTTAAGCCTTATATAATTGTTATTTTATATAACATTTTTTATAGAAATATTTAATATAATTTCTTTAAAGTAAATTAAGAAAATATTTTCAAAGTATTTTTTTCAAAGTCATCAGGTTGTGATTAGAATTTTAAGAAAATATTTTCAAAATAATAATATTCATTGGTTTGTGGCAATCAAGTTTAGATAAATTGGGATTTGGTTCATATTTTGTCTAAATATCTCAAAAATATTATTGAAATGATATCTAAATATCCAATGACTGCCTGCAAAGAAAATTTAAATCTACACCCAGTATAGGTTGAAACCTATAATGGCCATAGGTTTACTAATTACTTGTGTAAATATATTCAATTATAACTAAAGATCCATGATTTATAAATGTCTTCAAATAAACATGTGTTTTTACAATGTATAAAGAAATGTAACAATATTGCGAAATGAAATAATAAAGTTCTAATAATAACATTGTGTACTGTATTTCAAATAAATTTCTTTCAATCTACTGGTGTTGGTTATGATTTTATTTTTAAATTCTCTCTAAGTATCAATTTCCTTTTAAGAAAAAGTTAAATCTTTTAAATTATTTTAAAAAATTTATTAGAGGATATATTTTCTTTTTTTAGGAAGGCTTGTTTAATTTTCGACCATCTGTTCGTCCAGTACCCTTAGAGGTGCATATTGCCGGATATCCTGGAAAACATTACTGTCCACGTATGGCAACAATGAATAAACCCTGCTTTAAAGCAATACAAACCCACTCCCCTGAAAAACCTGTTCTCATTTTTGTTTCTTCAAGACGACAAACAAGACTGACTGCACTAGATTTAATTGCTTTTTTAGCTGGTGTAAGCAATCCAAAACAGTGGATGAAAATGTTAGAGCAAGAAGTAAGATATTTAAAAAAAAGTTACTTTTGATAGTAGTTATTATTTATTTATTTTCTTAATGCAGTGCATTTAGAATCTTGCTTTTTATCTCAATCATATAAAATTAATACAAATATAAAAGAAGTTAATAAAAATTTTTTTTTTTTTTTTTTTTTTTTGTTATTAACCTCCTCAAGGCCGAGAAGGCCACTACAGATGAGGAGGCTACTTAATAGTGGTTTTAACCCTCTCTCAACTCTATAACTCCGAAACACGAACCTTGATGAACAAGGCCGCTGCGCGGAGAAACAAGTTGAGCGCGGTACTACCAGGGACGTGGTGGGGATCGAACTCGGAACCTCTCGCATATGAAGCGAGCGCTTTACCACTACACCACTACCGCATAAATAAAATATCATAGATAATTAATAGATATCTTTTAACATATATTAACATAGTATGTTATCTTATCTAAGATAAGACTCTTATCTCAAGTACTCTAAAATGATCTTATTGATGTTGTATCCAAGATTGTGCTCTTGAAAAACATATTTCTGTATTATATCTACTACTTTATTTCTTGTTGCTTAAAAATGGCTATTCTAAGATCTAAATGAATATCTTGAGTTTAAAAACTCTCACAATAATTTCTTCTTGTTTTATTGCCGACTTGTTAATCATACTAATCAAATTGATACAAATTATTGGTACAAAAATCAATATAAAAAGATTGGTACAAATGTTTGGAGTAACTCTATCCAGTTAATATGACTGACAAATAGGTTAATTCTTAGATCCAAAGTTAAATTTTTATTTTAAGTGTGGCTATTTGATGTTTAATCACCTGTTTTTGATTGAGACTCAAAAGTCCATGTAAATGTTTTTTTTTTTTTTTTTTTTTTTTGTTATAAAAAGATTTGTAAACAAAATAGGCAAAATTATTACAAATCATATAGATTGGTACAAATGTTTGGAGTAACTTTAATCAGTTAATATGACTAACAAATAGGTTAATACTGTAATTAAAATTGGATAGGAAATATGCTGTTTTCAAATTTCGACAAACCATAATAATTTTTACAAAGTGGGTCCTTAAACATTGCTAGACCATCATCTCATTTTAATTTCAATTCATCTTTGCTGTAAGATTATGTCAATTAAAACAAAATAAATATTTAAGTTAATTTAAAAACCTCTGCCGCATCAAAGGCCCCACTGGTAACATCAAATAAACCTCTGCTTTTTTAAATTCAAGTCTTCTCATAGTTATAGACTAAATATTTTTTGGCAAGATGAATAGATTTTTTAATCATCTTAGTCATCAAATTAAGTGTTGTTAATAAAAAAGTTAAAAATTAAATAAAATTGTTGTCAAACAAATAAACACTGAATATGAAATTTTTATTTCTTTTATTTTTACTGTTAAGTAATTTTAATAAAGATACACTAAATTTAAGTATAACATTTTTTAGCACTAGAGGCCTTTCAAAGAATCATCAGTAGTGCTATTTTTGTTATCAAAATAATATTTTCCTATTTTTAAACAGGAAATGATAATTATCCATTGATTATTCTTTATAACTATTAAAATCAGTTTTTTATTTGATTTTAAACAGGAAATGTCAATTAAAAATCATATTTTTGTTTGTGGAGATGTTTTTATAGGAAATTAAATTCTTTTTATTTTTGAGTTCCAAAAAAACAAAAAGTTGGAAGAAAGGTTCTATAATTGTATGATGTGCATGTTGGCAATTATTAACATGGTTATCAAGCTTATCTGTTGATTGTCCGGTTCTACAACTAGAATTATGTCCATTTGTATAAAGTCTTAAAATATTAGTTTTTCCGTATGTATGTATGTAGTAGTCTCATTGCAAGATAAACATTTTAAACAGTATATTACATTTTTACTATTGCAAGTTATATGACTCTATATGTTCCGTATGGAACCATTTGATATTGTAAATGTTTTAGCTTCTTAAAGGTAGAATTTGCATGTTTTACAACAATTATCTTAACATCTAAATAATCCTATTTCTTTATTAATTAACTAGAATTTTGCAGAGGTCAGTTTTCTTAACAGATGAGGTGGTTGTTTAAATGCAATTACTGGCTAGATATTTGAAAAACCTCCTTTATTTTTTCATTTATAGATAGATATAAGTAAAAGATTAGTTTCTGTTAGAAAAGGTTTAAAATTCATGTTGCTATAAAAAGTTGTAGTTAAGGAAAAGATTTTTTTATATTGATTTTGGGGAGCATTTCTTTAGATCGGTTTTTTTAATATTTTGTGATAAAATTAACAATCTTTTAAATAATTTTTTTATTATTATTATTTTCTTTATTTCATAGTATTACAATCTTGCTTGCAATACAAAATGGTTTTTATTTTCCCCACAGGTTTAAGGTTTAGGTTTATATCTAGTTAGTGTGTATATAAAATAACTTGTCATTTATCTTTATTTATATTTATATTTATTTTTATTGTTGTTTTATACAGTTTTTTATATAGAAAATACAACTTTCATTTTCTACAAATTTTTTTAATTATTTAAGTTTTATAACATGCTAATGCTTTTAAAAGACTAAAGGCATTGTTGCAGAATTTTAAAAGCAGCGTTGCAGAATATTAAAAGAAACATTGCAGAATATAAAAATTTTGATAAAAATAAATTACTGTATAATCATCAGGTTATAAATAAAAATGAATTGACAAAAAATTAATGTATTCCACAAGAATTGTGATTTTCAGATTTCATCTTTTTATAAACTTTACACGCTTAGTTAACTCTACTATAGATAAAATAAATTATTGATTTCAAAGCGCATGAACAACAATAGGTTATTAGGAACCCTTTTAGAATTGATTTGTAAGTGTCATTAAATATCTCAATCTTAAATATTTCAATCTTAAAAAAACACAAATGTGTTGATTTGAGATAATAACTGATGACATTTGATGGAAATTATTATTCTGTTGATGGAAATTATTATTGCAAAGAATACTACAAGTTTGTTTTTTTGTTTTGTTTTGTTTTTTTATTATTTTTTAAGTTTAACTTTAAAGGTTTCACATCTGTGTGGTTAAACCAGATTTAAAATTAAAAAAAAAAACAGAGTTTGCAGTTGCACTTATCAGTTGATACATTTAAGTTTCTATGTGAGTTTTTCTTTGTTAGATATGAATAAGCAAATTAAAGTAACTTTATTTCTAATCTAACTGTGAAAATTTCTAATATGAAAAACTTATTTCAATTTTTAACGCTACTAACAATATTAGAAATACACAATAAAACATAACTAACAACTACACAACAAAACACAACTAACAAAAAGTACACAACGAAACACAACTAACAAAAAGTACACAACGAAACACAACTAACAATAAATACACAACTAACAACAAATACACAACTAACAACAAATACACAAATAACAACAACTAACACTATTACAAATCCAACAAGTACGACTAACAATATTAGAAATACACAACAAAACACTAACAACAACACATTTAACAATTTTAAAAATGACAAAATTTTTTTTCTTTATGCAGATGAATGACTTAATCAGCACAGTTCATGATCAAACATTGAAGTTAACATTGTCATTTGGTATTGGTCTTCATCATGCTGGACTTCACGAGAGAGATCGTAAAATGACTGAAGAGCTTTTTGTTAATCAAAAAATACAGGTTTTATATATATATTTTGTTTTACGCAATTAAAAACAAGTTTTTATTCTGAAAATTTCACCATATTTACATTTAATTAGATCACATTTTATAATTATGTTTAATGTTATATTATTGCAGACAAAATTTGCTTTTTGCTAAAAGTTTTATATATATATATATATATATATATATATATATATATATATATATCTGTGTGTGTGTGTATATAATATAATATATATATATGTATATATAATGTGTATATATAATTATATATGTGTATATAATATAATATAATATATATATATATGTATATATATATATATATATATATATATATATATATATATATATATATATATGTATGTATATATATATATATGTGTGTGTGTGTGTGTGTATATAATATAGTATAATATAATAAAGTGAATATTGTTGAACCTTGTTTATAAATTTTGTGCCTACCTGATGCCAACCTAAAACAGTTTTAGGTCAGCAAAAAGCTGCCAACTTTATTTTTCTTTATTACAAAGACTGATATGCAATACAAATATACAAATGACAATATACATATTAGTGTTTCCCAGGAAGACATGCGATTGCATGTCTTAATATGACCACACATATATGATTTTTGTTTTGCTGACTTGGCCGTGGCCTTTAAATAGTTTAATAATTTTCGCGATGTTTAAAAAGGGCGCTTAAAAACAAAAGCAAACTAAATAATAATAAAAAAGAAAACCATAAGCTGAAAAAAGAAAATAAATTTTAACCTAAGAGAAAATAAACAAAAGTAAAAAAGTAAGCTATAAACCAAATTTTTATCTTTTTAATTTAAAAGCGTTTCGCTTAACAGACTTAAAATCAAAGTTTCTACATTATTTATTTCAAACTGATTTATATACGCAATTTTTTACTAATTTTGTTGCAGTAAGTTGTAGCAGAAACGAATAGGCTGGTGTAGGTTTTTATTTTTACTGTTTTTATTTCCTTATTTTCAGGATGCCTATTATTTCCATCAACGAAATTTGATACAAGTGAGTAAACAAAATAGTAAAAGATTACTACATCTGTCCAACAACATCTGTGGAGTAGTCCAAGATCATCTGTTCACTTTTGTCTAAGATCATCTGTATTTTTCTTTTACTCAAATAACATCTGTCCAATATCATCTGAAAATTCAATGACCCCTAATAACATCTTTAGAAACATGTAACTACATCTGGTAATTTTTCTCCAAGTCCAATAACATCTGGAAGAATTTTCTCCAGATGCAGTTGTATCTGAAAAAATTTCTATATGTAACTACATCTAGTTAAAATAATGCATTATTAGTTAATATTTTTTTCTAGATTTAACTACATCTGAAAAAAATCCTATATGTAACTACATCTGGTTAAAATAATGCATTATTAGTTAATTTATCTTAAAAATAACTTCACCTTAAAATCTACAGATGTAGTTGCACAGATGTTGTTACACTTTTAATAGTTAAAAGATGTAACATCATCTGTAATATTCATTTAGTTTTTTAACCAAATGTTATTAGACACCAATGAAATTTCAGATGTTGTTGGACAGATGTTATTAGACATGGCAAAAACTGATGTTGCTACCCTGACCCAACAAAACAGATTATATGTTCAAAAAATTTAAACGAAAGTAAAACATCTAGAACATGCAATCTATTTCAGAATTATATAAAGAAAGAACAATTTTTTTATTCAATTCAAAGTTGTAAAATCTAAGTGTTAAATAACTTGATTTATATTTTTAAAATATGAAAAAAATATCATTTTTTAAAAAATTTGAGTGGATGAAACATGGGTTTATGATAATATTATACATGAATGATCAATAACTATTTAATAAACTATGCCTAGGCAGGGCCGTCCCAAAGAGATTAAAAAGGGGGGGGGGGGGTGATATATCTGTTTTTTGCTGACTAAGGTCAAAAAAACTTTTTTGCTTAATAAGATCTAAAAAAAAAAAGATTTTCGTTAACTGATATTTGCCAACTGCCAACAATAGATCCAGTTTTGCTGACTCCAGGTCCAATATCACGACTAAAAAATTTAGCAGGGTGGTTAGACACTCCCCTTTCCCTCCCCTCCTCCTCGGGATGGCTTTGTGCCTAGGACCATCAAATATCTAGAACCAAGTGCATGGTACTATGCACTTGGTTATAGATATACACATGGCACATTTGAGATCTTTTATCTAAAAGAATAGCACTTACTAGTTGAAACGTCTTTCAACTGCAGGGCAGAGGACACCGGGGGCCAAGGGGCACATGATCTCTTACTTTTTTTTGTGGACATTTTATTTTTTCATTGACAGTTTTTTTTTAATTAAGGAAGTGTGCCCTCCTTCTTCCATTTTAAAAACCATGTCGTTGTCCATGAACTGAGCTGTTAGATAAAATAAACAGAAGTTTAACTCAGCTAATAGCAAAACATTTACAAAATGAGCGTTATTAAATTTTCATAATCTATCAAATTTTTAGACAAGTTTTGAATAATTATTATTATCATCAAATAATGATGAATCAGATTCCGATAAACAAGTAAAAGATTATAGCGAAAAAGACGATTAATCTACTGATGATAGAGAATGTAGTCGTATATTTTGGATTTCTTTATTGCTATTAACAACTTTTTATTATTTTACAATATAAACTTGTTTGTAAATATATAAAAATATTGTAAAAATTGATTAAATAAAAATGATTTGCTTCCTTGCCGTATTGAGAAAAAACGAACAACTTTTGTAAGACATGTTTGCAAACATAATTTAAAATTTGTTCTTTCTTTACATTGACATATATAATTCTCAAATAGATTGCATGTTGAAGATGTTTTATTTTCGTTTAAATTTTTTGGACATATAATCTGCTTTGTTCTCTCACTTTTATTAAATTTCGTTGATGGAAATAACAGGCATCCTAAAAATAAGAAAACAAAAACCGTAAAAAAAAAAAGATAAATCTTAAATTTTAGTTGGGGGTTATATCAAACAGCATTGAATTTTTACATAAAACAGAGTGCTATAAATTTCATACCTAGCTATTCATTCCTGCTATAACTTATTGCAAAAAAACTGTTTCGTTTCTTTTATCCATACAGTTTTTTTTGTCTTTTTTTAAGAGGTTCGAATCGGTATGGAGTTGCCTACATTTCAATCATTTAGTTTTTAAAAATCCAAATGCAAAATACAAAATTACCTTAATATTTATATGCAAATCATCAAAATTTATCAATTTCCACTAAATTGACATACTTAATAATATTTTCTAACTATAAATTAAAGAATTCTGCTATTATCTCTAATAAATGATGTTGTTTACCAAAATTATTTAATAATTAAAAATTTAAAAAATTTTTAAATGTCATTTCGATAGGAGAATAAAAACGTCATAGCAATAAACAGCTGATATAAACTAAAAAAAATTTTCATTATTTACATAAAAAGAAAAAAAGATTCAGAATATATAATAAGGTGATCAACAACTTTTTTTTATATATTTATTTTATTCAACAGTGTAATATAAAAATCTTAATTTGACAATAAACGCTATTTTAAAAAACAAATAAAACAATAACATGATATTGATTCAACAAAAAAAATTCTACAATGATGTCATTTACTAAAACTCTTTGGAATTAAACGCGCTTGAATAAATTATAAAGTCTGTAGATTGCGGCATATATTTTAAAGACTCCAAGAGAATTGCTACTGTGGAGACGACAAGCTTCGAATAAAACAACACAGTTTGTTTTTGTTGGTATGTATTTATTATTTTGTTTTACTTAAAAAAATTCTGCCCAAACATTTTTTTTTTATCATTCTCTTTAAAATAAACACAACTTGTCTCTGCACTTTGGGATCCCTTGAAGGACTCCTCTCATGTATAGAAACAAGAGCAATTATGACCCAAATTGATATTATTAAAAAAATTTTAACGCAGTAACTTGAACCACTCTAACATATATATATATATATATATATATACATATATATATATATATATATATATATATATATATATATATATATATATATATATATATATATATATATATATATATATATATATATATATATATATATATATATATATATATATATATATATATATATATATGATATATATATATATATATATATATATATATATATATATATATATATATATATATATATATATATATATATAGATTGTTGCATTTGGGAGTACAGAAAGAAAAAAATGATTCTTATGCCAACAAATACGTCACTTTTAATTACTTTTGACTTTCCTCCAACATTTGTGTGTTGTCAGAAAGTTAAAACCATTAATTTAATTACAAATTAATCTTTATTTTTTAAAACCGCAGAAACGCAAATTTATTTGAAAAGAATGTTTTTAAAATCATTATGAGTGTTTTTAAAACATTATGAATGTTTTTAATAATATAAACAATGTTTTTATTTTTTTTTAATAAAATGTTTTTTTTTTGTTTTTGTTTTTATTAAAATGTTTTTGTTTTTATCTTTTTTACTGTAAATTATGCACGGAGTGTTGCTACATCGACTATCTTATAGCCTGACTCGCAACAAAGTGCTGCTACATCGACAGACAAATAGCCTGACTCACAACGGAGTGCTGCTACATCAACTGACAAATAGTCTGACTTGCAACGGAATGTTGCTACATCGACTATCTTATAGCCTGACTCGCAAGGGAGTGCTGCTACATCGACTGAAAGTTTGGTTGGGGCAGGCAGTCTATCAAGTAATAAAGAAAAAAGTTCCGGTATTTTGTTGACAAAAAGTAAAAAATTTTTTACTTTTTGTCAACAAAATACGGAAAAACTTTCTGACAACCAGTTAGGGGTTATACATATATATATATATATGTATATATATATATATATATATATATATATATATATATATATATATATATATATATATATATATATATATATATATATATATATATAAAAGATTTAGCAAGAGTTGATAGCCAGGGCTAGAAAAAAATTTATAATACTTTTTGTATTATAGTTTTATACTTACATTTACTATTTGTTAAATACTGGCATATATTTATGTATTTTTAAACTCTAATTTACTTCCAATATGATTGCAAGCAACCACTATTAAGCTATGAGTTACTTTAAAATAGAGGATAAGTTAAAATACTAGGAAACTGTTAACTGAAGTCTTAAAAAGTTGTAGATTGTATAAAAAAGAAAAGCATGAACATGGGTAAAAGTTATGAGGTTTTTTTGATGTTCAAGGAAAAAAACTGGATTAATAAAAGTTTTTATAGCATGAAGGGACAGATACAGTAAAAAGATGCAACTTGTTGAATAAGAAGCCAATGGAGATAATAGCTCGTTTGAGCATTATTCATGATAGTATTTGTAGAAAAAAAGAAAGAAATGCAACCTTACAACTATGGAAGTGTGGCTCAAGCTTGGCAGATAAAGAAAATCTAATAACATTTGCAATGTGCTTTTAGACTTTGTCTGAGAGTAAGAGGGTTGTTATTCGTCAATATAGGATTGCAAACAATATTGCAATATTTTTTTGCAGTAAATAAATGAGTTTTGTGTCTAACAAAAATTGTGGATTTTAAGTCTAGAATTCAAATCTTCAAGCCACTGCAAGCCTTAGGCTGTTACAGAAAAGAGATCAGATTAAAAACCAGCTGCTTGTTCTAAGCAATCAAAAAGTGAAGATTTTCGTCAAGACAAGAGTATAAAGTTGCGCGTCAGCAAATAGGGCCACTTTAGATGTAAAATTTTCATGACGATTGTTATTGTAAATAAGAAACAATACAGGAGCAAAGATAGAACCTTGTGGTTCTATCTTTGCTCCTGTATTACCCTTAAAGTTACTTGAAATAAAGAAGAGTGTTGGCCTTCAAGAATAACTTACTGCAGTTAGAAAGAAATAATTTAATAATCTCAAAAATTTTATTTAAAGAAATGATGTTGATGATGATGATGATGATGATGATGATGATGATGATGATGATGATGATGATGATGATGATGATGATGATGATGATGATGATGATGATGATGATGATGATGATGATGATGATGATGATGATGATGATAATGATGATGATGGTGATGATGATGATGATGATGATGGTGCTAATGATGGCAATGTTGATTATAATGATCATGTTGATCATAATGATGTTTACATATGCATATATATACAAAGTATAACATGAATTTTGAATAAGAAAAATATACTTTAGGATCTATAAATGTTTATGCAGCCCCAGTCACAAAACTGGCCCCGGCTATATTTTATCAAACTCAGTCCCAGCCCTGGTCAAATATCAACCCTGGTTGCTTACTAGTGGAGACGACCACAGGCTATAGCCTGAAATATTTCTGCTATACCCTGTATATATATGCACATATATGTATGTATGTTTATATATATGTATGTGTGTGTTTATATATATATATACATATATATATATATATATATATATATATATATATATATATATATATATATATATATATGTATATATATATATATATATATATATATATATATATATATATATATATATATATATATATGTATATATATATATATATATATATATATATATATATATATATATATATATATATATGTATGTATGTGTGTATATATATATGTGTGAGTGTGTGTATATATACATATATACATTATATCACATTGACCTGTTAACGCATTTAAAATACAAATTGGCATGTAAACAAATATGTCAAATAAATAACATACTGTAAATTTGATATACATAATAAATTAATTTTCAGCAGCATTTTATGCTTTTAAATAGGTGCATTTATATTTACATAAAATATATAGTTTGTAAACATACCCCTGCTTTACTTTTCTGCCGTAAATTTAAAGTTGTTTGAAAAATATTATTTTGATTTATATTTATAATTTTCAAATGGTTTAAACCTATCAACCTTGTTTAAACCTATCAACCTTGATCTGTATGATAAAACCTTTCTGCTATAACTGTCAGTTAACAGGAGAAAGTGAGGAACAAAATCTGTATTTATTGTCAAAGACTCAAGATGTGTTAGAAGTTTTTTTACTTAAAAAAATTAAATTTTTATTTCCATATTGCTTATAGTTTTTAAAATGAATTTTTTTGAATGTCTTTTTTTTTGAAATAATGTTCTTAAAAAACCAGTTGTGTCAATTTTGTTTTACTTAAATTAAAATTTATGTTAATAAATGTTATTTTATGTTATTATGGAAAAAACTAATTGATTCAGATAACTGTATTTATTAATAAATGAAAATATATTTTTTATTGCTACACAAGTTTTGCAGCATTTAATATAGTTATTTTTGGATATTAATGACTTAATAAAAAAGAAAATTCAGAAAGAAAAAAAATTTGGAAATTAGTTTAAATTTTTTATAAACTACACACTTACATTTTTTTTTTTTTTTTCATAGGTGCTGATAGCAACATCAACTCTTGCATGGGGAGTAAATTTTCCTGCACACTTTGTAATTATTAAGGGAACTGAGTACTATGATGGAAAGACAAAGCGTTATGTAGATTTTCCAATCACAGATGTTTTACAAATGATGGGTAGAGCTGGTCGTCCTCAGTATGATGATCACGGTGTTGCACTTATTTTGGTCCAAGATATTAAAAAAAATTTTTATAAAAGATTTTTGTATGAACCTTTTCCAGTGGAATCTAAGTAAGTGCTGTGTTCTTTAATTGTTTTTTAATTGTTTAGCAATTACACTTAGCTGAAGATCAGAACATTTTAATAGGTACTTTTAGGTACAAGGTTATAAATTTTTAATCAAAATATTTTTATAAGTAGCTTTTCAAGTTTTCTAGAGTCAAGACACTGATTTTTGGAGTCTAAAGACTAGGTTTATTTTAGTTTGTTAGAAGTGCTTCCTGACCATTTAAATGCAGAAATTGTTGCCAGCACTATCACATCAAAACAAGATGCAATGGATTACATGACCTGGACCTACTTATTTAGACGAATACTTATGAATCCTACTTACTATGGATTAGATGATACAAATCATAATTCAATAAATGCATTTTTATCAAAAAATATTGAAAAGTCAATTTATGAACTGCAGAGTTCATATTGTGTTGAGGTCAAAGAGGTAACTTAAGTTTTTGAATGTGAATTAATGTTTTTTTTTAGATTATATATTATAAAATTTAATGTTTTTGTTATAAATAAGTTTTTATGATTTTCTTTATTGTCACTGTTTTATTATTATTTTATTTATAATCTTATTTATTTGTATTTTTAACATTAAGTGTAAATAAAAAAATTCTGATTGAAATTAGTTAAAATTTATCAATGAATATAAGTCTAGTTAAGAATAGTCCAAAAAATACTTCATCAACTTGTTGCTCTCACGTTTGGGGCAGGGGGGGTGTGGGCGAAAATTTTGGGGCTTTTTTGTTCCCAGCCTCCAATCATCGCAATTTTTTGCAAACCCTCATTATTTGACATAAGTATAAACATATAAATGTTTGGAGTTTGCTCCATGTCTGGAAGTTACCTATCTCGAACACCAAAAAATTCTTTCTACGCCTCTGGGATTAGGTATCAGTCCCATAATCTTTTGATATTTTGGGATTGGGAATTAATTTATTTACAAATATGTTTGTAAAAGTGTAAAAGTTTGTATGTGAAAAGAAAGCTGTTATAATAGTATCACAATAGAATAATCTTTCAAACCTATTTTAATATTTTAAACATCAACATAATATTTTAAAATATTAATCTTGGCTGTATATGGCATAGTAAATCGATGCTGCAATCTATACGTTGAGAAAGTTTTTAAAACATTTTTCCTGCGTTCACTAATATGGCACAGTTTTTTTTTCTTTCAACTTGTTTTGTAAAGTTGTAATAACTAATGTAAAAATATATTTTTTAAAAGTGTATGGGTTTAATTTTATGTAAAGAAAAAAATGGGTTTAAAGATGTAAGGTTGTATTCTTATATAAAAATTAAACGTTTAAGAGTGTTGTCTTATGTAAAATAAAATGTAATAGTATATTTAATGGTCTAAAATAAAATGTAATGGTGTATTTTTATACAACATAAAAAAAACAAATATGTGTTCTTATGTAAAATAATTGAACGTCAATTATGATTGTGCAATAATTTTCGAAATAAAAATTATTTTAAATCAAAACAATTTGAAAGTTGCTACAAAATATTAAATTTATTGGTTATAATTCTCTTCAGGATGATAACACTATAGAACCAACAATTCTTGGTCGAATTTCTTCGTATTATTATCTAAGCCACTTATCTATGAGAATGTTCAAATCTCGTCTTTGCTCAGAACTCTCATTCGAGGATGTATTACAGGTTCTGTGTGACGCACAGGAATATGATCAACTACCTGTCAGGCACAATGAAGATAAATTAAACGGGTATTATTATCAATAAATACCTATCAGTTTATTTTATTTGTATAATCATTTTTAGCAGTTATTTTCTTTTAGTGAACTTGCTGAATTGGTACCACTGCAAGTGAATAAATATACCTTGGATAGTCCTCACACAAAAACACATTTACTTTTACAAGCTCATTTTTCTCGTGTTGAACTTCCTATAGCTGATTATATTACAGACACAAAATCGGTTCACGATCAATCTATTCGTATTTTACAAGCGATGATTGATGTTTGTGCTGATGAAGGCTACTTAGTGACAGTTCTGCAGATTATTATTTTAATGCAAATGACAGTGCAAGGTTGTTGGTATCACGGTAGCTCTTTGTTGATGCTTCCAAACGTTACCAGCGACATGCTACCATTATTTAAAATAAACCCAAGAATGAAGTTAGTTATAGTTTGTTTTGCGTTTATGTGTTTGTGTTTCTGTGTATATATGTAATTCTACGATTATTATACTCTATTAGGTCAGACACACCTTGTCAAATAGTTTGTATACCAGAACTAATCAGTTATTGCGCTAAAAGCCCCAAGTTGCTCCATAATATGATTGGACATGTATTAAAATCAAACGAAATTGAAAAAGTAATAACAGTTTTTTAAATTAATTTGAAAATGTCTGAACTCTCGGTATTTCGAAAAATTTATTTTGTTTTAGATATACGAAGTTTTGTCTGTTTTACCAATCGTATCTATAAAAACATCACTGTTTGATGATCAATCTAAAGGAGAACAAGCAATCGACTTAGCTCAAACCAATTCAAAGAAACGAGAGTGGCTTCCGATTCGCGCTGGCTGCGAGTATGCTCTGAAAATTAGTATTAAGAGAGATCAGTTGAGTCCCAAGGTTGATTTTTTTATATCATATAGAGTTCTTTTTAAATTACTTATCACAACATGAAATTGTTTTGTTAAATAGTACTAAATGTAAAATAAGTCTTTATATTAATAGGTATAACTCATACATATAAGTGTAAGTGTAGAAATGCATATAACGATCATATAAGAGTATTTGAAACACTTTACAATTAAACATTATAATTACCAGACATTAAAAATAGAATACAATAAAATTACAGAGAACAACCAAAACAACACAATACACTAAACTATTAAAACAGTGAACAATAAAAAATTTAAAGTAAAGTTTTATTATTGTTGTTTATTTTGATTTTTTTAGAGACCGACTTCAAAAGCATACGCTCCTTTGTTTTCAAAATCAAAAGATGAAGGATGGTTCTTTTTACTCGGAGAAATAGATTGTAAAGACATTCTTGCCCTCAAAAGGGTATCTTTTATTCATAAAGAAAGTACTGTAAATCTTGGCTTTTACGCGCCTGAAGACCGTGGAAATAAAATTTTTACATTATATTTAATGAGTGATAGCTATCTTGGTATGGACCAGCAATATGATCTATTTTTTGATGTGCAATAAACTAAAATATATTTTTTATATAAAAAAATATGCTTATAGATGAATAAAAAAATAAGTTAATATCTTTTATTTTTATTTTTAGCTGTGTATTAAAGTAATTTATATTTTTTTTAGTTTTTGATAATTGAATTATCAAAGTCGAATTCGAAAAGCTTACGTTCTATTTAAAAATAATAATAAATTTTTGATTAAATACTTACCATAGATTACGGGGTTTGCAGGGAGCTTACATATTATGTTGACAAATTTTTTATTATCTAGAGAGTTTCAAAACTGGCGATGATTCAAATATTAGTTAAACCGTTTTCTTTGAATATAGATCTAACTTGTGCATTTTTATTTAGTTGCGATTAAAAGCAAAAACCGTAAACGTGGTTACTTTGGACAAAAAACATTGCGTGAAAATATAGTATTTAAAGATTTTTGTCGTCTTTTTTTTTAAGATAATAGAATTTCATAAATAAAGGGTGCAAGGGAAAAACAGGGAATGTCAGTTTTTGAAAATATTGAGATTTTTTTATTACCATGTTGTGCAAATCATAAACTACCTTCAGTGTTAAACTTGAAGCATATAAATAAAAATTAATGGTCTAATTTAGTTATAAGTAAAGGAAAAAACATAACGTAAGGGTAGACTTTGAAAAATAAATTTAATTTATCTCAGTTTGCGAAAAACTGACATCCCCTGTTCTTACCTTGCACCCTTCAAAAGTTTACTTAACAGAACAACATATAAAATATAATGCATTTTGAGCAGTGAACCAATCTGATAAAAAGTAGAAAACTTTACATGTTCTTTTTTTTGTTTAACTTTTAAACATAAGTTTCCTTTGGATAAAATTTGAAGCATTTAGATTTCTTTTAAAATGATATTTAGATTAAACATTTCGTGACGTTTTAAATATTTTTTGAGTCAAACCAAAAAAAAAAATGGTGTTCAAAACTATATAGTCACTCTGGATACTGTCAACATGTCTTTAAAAAAAATTATTGTTGTTAACATGTACAGGCAGTGATTGGGGCTTCCCATTTAACTCAGAGTAATTGTAACACGCTATTTTAATGTACCCTGTTTTAAAAATAATACTCCTTCACTTGAATTGTCAATTGGATTGCCACAAAAACAATTTTCGTCAACGATTATGTCAAAATATTAAAAGTGTTTGTGCGACAATATCTTGAGCTTCAATTAAGAAATATTTCAACAGTATCTAGAGCTTCAACTATGAAATATTTCAATAATTTAAAACATTCATTAAGGTGGTAGACCACTATTAAAAATCGAAAAAATCATTTTTTCAATTTTAAAGTTGTTAAGTAATATAATTATCGTAGATTACGAATTTCATATTAGTTTTATATAAAAATAAAGCTAACCCTATTAAAAATCAGTTTTTAATAATGCGGTTTAAGCATTTTCATAAATTTGTCCGTAGCAACGGATTGTTTATTCCGTTGCTATGTAGCAAAAAAGGAAGTTATCCAACAAAACACCTTAAAATTAAGACAAAAAAACTTCATTTGTGGTGACTGCTACTCTAAAACTACTTTTTGTTTATTATTAAATGCTTTTGGTGCAGTGTGTTACATGGTTTTTAACGGATTTCTTCAGTAAATGTCTAATTACTTTACAACAACCACAACATTCTTCGGCTAATTTTCTGTCTTCTATACTTTGGTTAAATAATAACTGAAATAATGGGAAATAAAGATAAAAGAAATAAAATAAGGTATAGCAAAAAATGCAGACTCTTCAGAGGAAACCAACATAAATCATCAAACGTTGTAGCTGAAAAAAATCTATCTAATTTAGAAGAATTACAATTCAAATGTAGCTGTGCAAAAAAAAAATGAAGATATTGTCATCCTGTCAATTGTCACTTTCTATTTATTTACTATAAACAAATATTTAATTAAGTTGATAAGAGTTAAAATTGAAACTAAATCGCAAACCAAAAGAAAAACTTTTTTTTTCATGTGTTTTTTTTTTAATGTGTTTTTCTCAGTTCTTTAAAATTCACGACTTTTCGGTAATTATCTCTTGATTCTCTTAACTGATTTTCATAAAATTTTCAGGAGTTGTTCCTTTAGTTATTATGGATGTCCCCTACCACTTTTATTGCATTATGATAACTCGATAAAAAGATATTAAAGTTCAAATATGGTCAAAAATGCCCCTTTTTTGTTTTGTTTATTAAAAAAAAAACTGTTTAATGTTTTTCTTTTGTTTTGGTACAGGATCTTTTTCATTATATTAAAAGCAAGTCTGAAAAACTTTAAGTTGATACCATATTTGAGATATTCACCGCAACAAAATAACCCTATTTTAAGGTTTTCGGGACCAAATTTCTTAAACCATTTAATAATAAAAAATAAAAAAATTGTCATTAAAGTGTAAATTTTAACGCAAAAGGTAATTGCCGGCAGTGCCGGCAATTAATTCTGGGGTTAATTGCCGGCAGGAAGTATTGAAGTATCAATTTTCGATTAATATGCGTAAAAAAGTATCAAATTCTTCGCATACTTTAATTTTCAAAAAAAGCACAATTAGCTTTTAAGATTAAATATTTTAAATTTTCAACATTCTTGTTAATATAAATGTCTAACTTCTGTCACGGTGTCATTTATTCATCTTTTGAAGAAGCAGAAGAAGCTTTGCTAAAATTTTGTAAAGACAACTGCCATCCAATTAATCGAGATACAAAAAGAATAGTAAGTAAACACTTAGTATAAATAAAACATCATGTTTTGATCATGTTTAACATGATCTTTTATCTAAGGTGGAATAAGTAAAATAAATAAAGTGGAATAAGTAAAATAAAATAAATAAAGCGGAATAAGTAGTAGTAGTAGTAGTATTTAAACTGTAGCTGTTAAAAAAACAGCGAGTGAGTTAAAAACTCACTTTGAGAGCTTTTGACAATCTAAAAATATACAAAAATTTACTCAAGATAATAATGAACAAATTAAAAAATATATATTTATAGTTAGTTCTAAGTTTTTTTTTTTTTTTTTTAATGCCAAAAATTTGTCCAAACTGTTTTTGAAAATGTTTACATTTCCCGACATGACCACTTCCAATGGCAATTTGGGTAAAACTACAGTTAAGCGGCCTAAAATAATTTTATTTTTTCGCTTGTTGCGCTCTCGTCAGAGGATGCTTTTTAAACATTAGAAATATTAAGTGAAATAATAATAATAAAAAAAGATGCTGCCCCATGCCAAACCCTTAGTCGATGTAGCAGCACTTCCTTGTAGCAACAGGCTATAAGATAGTCGATGTAGCAGCACTCCCTTGTAGCAGCAGACTATAAGATAGTCGATGTATGTACTGAAGCCAATAAATATTCCTTTTGTTTATATTTAAAAGTCACTACTTTGAGCAAGTCTTCACACGAAAGCGCAACAAGCGAAAAAATAAAATTATTTTAGGCCGCTTAACTGTAGCTTTACCGCAATTTGTTCCACAAATTCACAGTTCTATTTATGATAAATTCATATCTTGGCACAAACTTGGTTTGCTCTCTGCTGTATTTTCTGCTGTGACCTCTGCATGATTTTGAAAATACTGGTTTGTTTAAAAGGTCTACTGCTTCAATCTCATTAAAAATCTTAAATATTTGAATAAGATCTCCTCTCTTCCTTTTTTCTGACAATGTTGTTAAACCAAGTATCTGTAAACGGTCTTCATACAGCAAGCTTCTTAAGTTCTTTATCATCCTTGTCACTCAGTGTTGCACCCTTTCTAATATTTCAATGTCACCTTTGAGGTTTGGTGACCAAACTGGCGCTGCAAATTCAATCAGAGGTCTAACAAAAGTAGTATATAGTTGGTTGAGAAGATGCTGATCCAAATGAACAAAAGTGTTTTTTATCATTCCCATTATTGCATTAGCTTTTGATGAACACGCTACTATGTGTTTCTTCCATTTCAGTGATGTATCAAAATTTACACCAAGATCGCGTTCATGCGTAGAATTATTATTTTTTGACCCATTTACTGTGTAATTAAAATTTATGTTGTTTTTTCCATATTGCATAACTACACATTTACTTTCATTCAGTTTGATTAACCATTTTTCTGACCAATCTTCTATAATATTTAAATCTCTTTGAACTAATTTGGCGTCCTCAATTGAATATACAGCTGATAAGATTTTAGTGTCGTCTGCATATATTTTCACCATATTTTTGATTTTTTCTGGCAAGTCATTTATGTATGCTATGAAAAGGAATAATAAGTAAAATGAATTTAAATAGATTAAAAGTTATTCGCTCATAATCTTAATTGCTTAATGATTTTCATTCTGTCAATTTTATAAAAAGTTTTGAGGTCCTAGGTAACAAATTCATGAGATTTTTATTAGTAAGTAGGGTTTTAGCTACAACTTTGTCAGTTCACATCAAATTTCTATAACTCAGTATCAAAATAAAGGTGTAAAGGTGGGTAGTGCTACAGTTATGGGGGCTATGAATATTATATTTTTTTGTGCTTATTGTGCTCTCATCAGTTAGGGATGTGTGTAAAAATGTTAAACCATTTTTTTTATTGATTATTATATATCATTGAAAAGAGGCTAAAATCAGCATTACATTAGTGAAAAGTTTATAACAAACAGTTATTCTCATTTAAGTAACAAAATTTGATTACAAGGATTGCTTAATAACACTGCGACCAGTTTTAAAATGTCAGATTTGGCTAATGGTAATTTTATTATAAAACTTTTTGTTTAGAAGCGTAGCGTTTTGCTTTCTTTACGAAATTTTAATTTAGGTACATATTCTGCTACATAAAATAAGATGTCTGCTACATTATCTTTTTCAATGAAATTTGGCATGCACATTTGATGTCTGATCAACAACTGATCAAAAAAAGTTTTTAGGAAAAGTTATTTCAATAAAAGCGGTGTAGCTATAAAAAAAACTATTCAAAAACAAAGTTAAGCTCTTCTACTTTTTTTAAAATGTCAATGTTGATATAAAATTCTAAAAAGTAAGCACGCTTTGATATAATGGTCAAAGATTTTTATTACATAATTGGTGCGGTAACTCATTGGATACGCACATACCTACATCAGTGAGATTTTTTAAGATTGCCGCATACAAAATCCTCAGTTATTGTAGCATCACTCCCTTGCAGCTGTGAACTATAGATAGTCAATGTACTAAATCCAATTAATGTTCTACAATTCACTATATCGAATGAGGGTTTGGCATAAGGCAGCAAGTCTTCATTGATTAGAGCGCAGTAAGTAAAAAAATATATATATATATATATATTTGTGCTTTCAATTTAGTAAATACAGCATTTGAAATAAACAGTAATGTTTATTTCAAATGCTGTATTTAAATTTATCATATCAGCTATGTAAACCAGCTTCTCAACATTTGTAGTTTTGAGATTTGATCTTGTTAAAGTAACAACTTGACAAGCTCCTGAAAAACTCTCAGATGACCCTTATGCTTTGGGTTGAATGATTTGATAAGTCTAATGAAACCATTAGTTGACACTATATAGAATGGAGTGTTTGTTGTGCACAACATGGCAGTAAGATTGTATTCAAACTTTATTTATTTAGGGTCTGTGGCTTTATAGGGTTTAGCTTGAAATGCTCTGATTATTGAGGATTGTTAAGAATTGACCAACAGCATTTTTTGCTTTTTTTGCTGAACTAGATAATTTTTTTTTCTGCAGCTCTCCTTTTGTTTTTCTCAAACTGCGTGTTAATAACTCCATGTTTTGCTTTAAGATGCAAATAAAGAGTAGAAGTTGAGTACTGTTGTGTATTGAGTACATTCTTACAATGATTGCAAGAAGCTTTACCCTCTTTAGTCGTATTTTTGTCAAAATGGTGCAAAATCGGACTTACTTTAGGCATTTTGTCAAAAAAGGTAATGTTTAAATGCAGCAAATTTCTCAGCACAATATTTATTTTTCTAAGTAATGTTCGCATTATAAATATGTATATAATCAAGTTAAGCTAAAAATCATCATCAATAATAATATTAACAAAATTAGTTATCATTATATGATAATAATAAATACAATTATTTAGGAAGTTTGCAACAATAGTTTTGTTTTCACTTTGAAAGGAAAATTAATAAGATCTTTTTCTGATTCTTGTACTTGCGATGCTTTTACGGGTAATGGCCTTCCTTGTTGGCATATTTTTTATGTCAGGCAAACTCTTTCATTGCACATATTTGATATAACATTAGTTAATAAGAGATGGGTTATAAATACAACTGTTGCACCATTAAATGTTTCTTCAAAAGTAACACATGTTATACCTTCAACACTGTATGATACGCGTGAAAAAATATTTATGGTTTGATTGTTTATTTGTATTACTTTTTTAAAGATACCCAGACACTTAAAATAACAAATATTTAACTCTTAATTATTTTGGTTATTTATAAAAAATCTGTAATTACTATCATGCTGTAATTGTTTTAATAATTTAAAATTTTTCCAGGCAGCGTACTCTATTGCTATGAAGATTGCTTACATTTTAAGTGACGAGTCAAAGGCAACATTTCCGCAGGCTCTTCAATATCTAAATTCAATTGAACAACAGGTTATACGTGGAGAATGGCAACAGCATAATCAAATCCCAGATGGAGTTGAAGCAGGCGTCACTACATCTATTTTAACATCATTAAGAAATTCAAGCGTTCAGGGCTTTGAAACTCAATCATGCCTTGTTGAGTTGGAAAGTGTTGATGGTGAAAATTTAGATAAAGTAAGTGCTATTAATATTTTTAAAAATAGTTTAGATGAGGAAAATTTAGCTGTAGAGACAAACAAAAGTATAAATAGTAAAATCTTAGACGATCAAAAGCTGAATATGTCAATTCAGCATCTAAAATTTCCTGCTATGGCAATAAAACAGGGTAGACCTCCTTTGCCTCGTTCTCAGCGAGTGTATAAAAGTACTTGTCTGAAAGTATGGGAAAAAATGACAACCTTAGAAAAAGATTCATTTAGACTGAAGCATATTGTTAGTGAATATGCAATTGGAGATTTTTTAAATTGTGCTCGTAAAGGCCAGCGCAAAGATATTCTTTGTAATTTCAGTGCTACTGTTTGTGATAGTCGATTTGGTTTAAATGATCTAAAGTTTTACTTTTTGGCTGATGCATGGCGCCTAATTCAATCAATACAGCGTTTCATTAATGCAGATAAAAAGGCGTATCGATGCAATGATTGTAAATCAAATGAATCTCCAGCACAATTTCCACAATCAGATTGGGTGCAGTGTGATCACTGTATAAACTGGTATCACGTTTGCTGTAGTGGTATTACAGGAAAATCGTCGAAAAAGTTCTTTTGTCGCTGTTGTCTGAGTGAGGGTGATAGGCCTACCAATTTGAAAAGGCCTTTTACAAACCAAGAACTATAGTTGATATAGTATTTTCATTGTTTCCTTGTTTATTTTCATTGTAATCATTTACTTTCTTATTATATTTTATAAAAGCAGATTGAAAATTTAGTACTTATACAGAGAGTTTTTATATTTTTGTATAATAGCCGTTGAATTTTGTTAGGAAAGTTAGTTAGTTTTATCTGTTTTTTTAAACCGAGAACTGTAGATGATATAGTATTTTTATTGATTTTGTGCTACATTTTCAGTACAATTAGTGGCTATCTAATATATTTTAGTTGCATGAAAGTTAGTAATAACACAGAGATTTTTGTATAATATATATATATATATATATATATATATATATATATATATATATATATATATATATATATATATATATATATATATATATATATATATATATATATATATCTGGGACTATTCTGGGCCGTTTTGACAGCGCTGACCGTATTTGAGCGCCGATTTGTGCGCCGCCCAAATTCAGAAATTGAGGACTTTTTTTTTTTTGGCAAATATTGTTTTTTTCGCGACCGTTTCCGCTAAATTTCCTTAAGGCAGGCGCTAGCACAGTGGGAGGGGGACCGCCGCCAAAATTATTTTTCTAGCCCCTGTGTGTGTGTGTGTGTGTGTGTGTGTGTGTGTGTGTGTGTGTGTGTGTGTGTGTGTGTGTGTGTGTGTGTGTGTGTGTGTGTGTGTGTGTGTGTGTGTGTATATATATATATATATATATATATTTGTATATTTATATGCACAGATACTAATATTTACATACATATATACACGGGCACACAGGATTTTTTAATTTTTACAATTACCAACAACGTACACATGTTTACAGTTACCGATATGGTCATAATATTAATTTATTTATTTTTGTTGGTTAGGTTAGCTAAGAAGTCTTCGTGGTATGGTTACTGTTGAAATGACATCATTTGGTACATTTCACACAGAAATTTACCTTTTGAATCATTAGGCAACAATCACATCAAATATGGAACAAGTAAAAACGACAATTCAAATTAAATGTTAGTAAACTTTTATCAGGTTAAAATTTGTTTAAATTAATTTAATAAATTAAAGTAAAATGATAAGTCATATAACCATTTGTTTTTGAAAAAAATAAGAGCCAAACTGTGCATCCTATGTTCTATTACTTTTAAAGTAAATATTCAAAATGAATGTTTTAATTTTTGCGTCGAAATGTTAACCTGACCAAATTTCGTGCAAATATCTGACATTTTTGTTCTATTGCACTACAATACCGTTATTGTATGCCGGTAGATAATCAATGTCTGTTATTGCATTGCAAGCAACTCACAATGATATGTTTTTTGTACTGCCGACAGATATTTTAAAGTCTTTCATTGAGTTGCAAGCAGTTCATACTATATTTAGCACTGCCGACAGATTATTTGCAATATTTGATTGCATTGTAAGAAGTTCGAAGGCTTTAATCATACTGCTGGTAGATAATTCAATGTCTGTTATTGCATTGCAAGCAACTCACAATGATATGTTTTTTGTACTGCCGACAGATATTTTAAAGTCTTTCATTGAGTTGCAAACAGTTCATACTATATTTAGCACTGCCGACAGATTATTTGCAATATTTGATTGCATTGTAAGAAGTTCCAAGACTGCTATTTTGCTGGTACTGCCGGCAATTAACCCCAGATTTATTTGCCGGCAATTAACCCTAGAATTATTTGCCGGCAATTACCGCTAGCCAAATTTTAATCAACTTATATAAAAATAATTTCTAAAATGTAACTTTTGAAGGATATTTTTTATTAGTGGTCTACGACCTTAAAGGATGAAAATGGAAAAACTTTATTTGCCTTAACTTTGATGAAACAAATTGTGACAGATGATTTCAGGCGTGGAACAAAATACCCAGAGTGAGTTAAAGACAGTATAAATACAAGTAAATCTAAAATGTATACATTCTGCCTCCTTATGTAGTTTACAAATCTCAAAATTTATGAAATCGCCTGATGGTTTAAGAGGGTGCAAGATGCAATAAGGCTGGGACCATTAGATTTTCTTCTCCATTCTTTACAGTAAGCAGTTGGAATTTAGGAACATACTTTGTACCTACTGAATGTCAAACAAACTTGATTCCACCTGAACTCCGAAAACCTGTTTTTATTACTAGAAAGAATTTTTAACCAAAGTGGACTAGCTTTTTAGCTGGACGTTTTCTAGGTACATTTTCATGTCGCAAACAACGTTTTGTAGTAGAAAAATTACAATTTATTTCATAAAAATGTTTTATTTATGCGTTTGAGTATCACGTAGTATCTTGCTTAGTATCACAAGCGTTTATCTTGACGATATATTGTTTTGCGTGATCTTCCTAATTTCTTTCGAATCTTTGTGGATTCCCTCTCCACCGTAAGTTCATATCTCTTCATATTTTGTTTACCAACATTCTTACCGGCTCCATAAAATTGTGCTGTCTTACGAAATGAATTTTCATTTGAACTAATCTCGTTATCAACTTTTTTTACTAGAGATCTTTACTAGAGATCAAGGCCGGCGCAAAGAGCAGGTGTTGTACCCCCCCCCCCCCTTTCAATGAATTTTTTGTTTATTTAGTCGGTCAATTTGACTCTTTTAGACAAGCCGATCGGCAAATGTTGACCCTTAAGACAAGGCAGTCGGCAAATGTAGACAGTAAATTAGCAAATGTTCACTAGGCAGTCGGCAAACCCCAACAAACGAGGACCTCATTGTTTTTTTAACCCTGCTAGAAATATTATACATTTCTTATACCCTGTAACTTCAATCACTTATAAATAAAGCTTTTTATTTAGTTTCCACAAATTATTTGTTTACAACATCAATAAATTAACAATTTTGGGGGAAAAAGCGAAATATATCAGTATATCTGCAAATTTCTGAGCTCATTAAAGTTCATTAATTTTTAAATCAGTTAAAGTACTCTAATTAAATAATCAATATTCTTTCAAAACATAACAGTAAAAATAAAAGTATTTTATTTGTTATATAGTATGTTGGATTTAGTGAAGTAAGTGCTGAAATATTAGGAAAATTCAATTTTATTTAGTCTGTCCGTAAGTTTTTGGACGCTACTGTATGTGCATATATGTGTGTGTGTCTATGCGTGTATGTGTGCAGGACCGCCGAGAACCGTCACCCTGCCTAGGACAGCAACTCTAATTGGCGCACATATTTTTCAAAATTTCACTACATTATAGATCTAGGACTTCTTAGTAGTACCTTCTTTTTATTTGGCGCCCCTTGGATATCTGTCGCCCAGGACAAACTGTCACTTTCACCAGGGCCGCCGAGAGCTTTCATGACGCCCGGAGCATAGTAGCAATTACGCGCCCCTATAACATGCATAGTTTGAAATTAAATGCATGTACAATAATACAAGTTAATGACTGTTTTTTTTATTTCTAATACTATTAGTTAACATCCATATTTTCAAGAAATCCATCTGGATTAATGACACTTTTGCAACACATTCACTGATTAGGATTAATTAACAGATTCTATGAAATTAATATGGAAAAAACTCTTTTTTTTCTTTTTTACAAGCTAAATTAGAATTGGAATGCATATAGATTGGACAAAAAGTTATAGACCCTTTGAATATAATTGGTTGAGAAACCCTAAAGTGTTTCCACAAGTATAAATGAAGGCTCCTTCAAACTATTAAGATGCAAAATACCTTCCATAAAGTTGTCTTCTATTTCACAAGCTTTAATTTTTACTGGCTCTTGATTTTTCAACCAGAAGAATGAGAATCTTAAAGAAACTCTTAAAGAACCTCTCTTACGTCAGCTTGGAGCTTTAAATATTTATAAGATTAATATTTGTCAAGTAATATTATTTATGTTTAAAGCAAAACGTGGTTTATCTCCAGTAATATTTCAATCTTACTTTGATGAAATGCCTCATAAATATCCTACCAAATTTTCAGTGAACAACTGTGTCATTCCCATAAACCGTCTCAAATTAGGCTCGTACCAAATTCAATATTTGGGACCTTTTGTTTGTAAAAACTTTCTTCATATTTTTAATGAAAAACAAGACTTTGTTTTAAGCTGCACTTTGGAAAGTTTTTAGGCTGATTTAAAACGACATTTACTAAACGTGGACTTCGATATACTAGATTTCAAATATCTTTTTTAAAAACAATTTAAAAGTAACTAACTGTTTTCCTTTTTTGTTAAAGTTTTTGTGCTGACTTTTTCAGAAATTGAAGATTGTGCACTCCCTAACATCGCTCTCCTCCCCCTCCCCTTCCCCACCTTTCCTTCTTTGATACCTGTGTTGTTGGATCTGGCTTTTATCTTTTTTTGTTTAGTTGTAAAAGTGAACCAATATTAAGCGGGCGGCGTTTAAAGATGATTTTTTATAACATTGGACTCTCCCTGTTATATAAAATTACTAATATTCGAAATCCTGGTTTAATTTTTATTTATTCTGATTGTCCATGTTTCCAAAAGCAACGATAAAGTGGAAAAAAAAGCAAACAAAATTCAACAGATTTTAACTTGTTTGTATTTTGTTATTTTTCTATTTATAACAAAATTTTGTTATTTTTCTATTTATAACAAAATACAGCAAAGTTTAAACAATATTTATTTAAATACTATTTCGATACGTTTTTTAGATTAATTGTTTTTTAGTTGGCAGTTTTTTATTCATAACACAATAATCTCTCGCACCCAAAGCGAGAATCATACCGCTAGACCATTGAGCCATGTCATTTCTTCGACTTATTTAATAAAAATTTTAATATACGTTGTTGTGTAATTTACTTTTTTGAGGGTTATTCATTTTTATGTGCGCGTCTATTCAGTGTTTATTCATTCTTATACTCGGTGTAGTTAGTAAAGGCAATTTATAAATTCTTTTATTTGAAATTCGCATAATCTTGTCAGCCACTGTGGACCAAAACGACCACCAGGTTTTATGTCGTGTTAATTAAACCAAACCTTTTTTATTTCAGAGTATTTGTTATATATTTATATAAAAAAAGTTGTTTTTAAAACTAAAACTAAGTACTAAGGGTCCCAATTGGGGCAAAAGAGAAGATTAAATTCCTTATTTCCCTAAATTCGTTAAAGGCCCTAAATTCGTTAAAGAAATTTTTCTTACATTTTATTTTTTTTTTTGCTCATTATATTTAGTTTAGCAATTAAGGTGCAAAATTATTATAAAATTATTATTTTTCATTAGCCAGCCATAATCATTAAAATTATTTAAAATACCAATATAACCAACATATAGAACATAAACATACTAAACATAACTTACTCTTCTTACGTTAAAGTCGATCATAGAAGATAGGAGTCTTCCACCATATTCTTTATAAGTTGGAAACTTATAAAGAATATGGTGAAAGTTGATAACATGTCTTTTGAACAGGTGCAAAAGACATGCTATCAACTTGTCTTTTGACCTGTTTCATGTTGGTTTTAATTTAGAATGAGTTGATTCTCCGCATTGTTCAGCAAACCTAGATAACCTACAATTGTGGTATTCAACAAAAGGTTTCACGTGACACAAAAGTATATATACTTTCCAAGTTATTGAAAGTTTTTCCCCAAGAATATTATGCAATTTCTTGAGCACATAAAGAGGAGTTCTTAAATTTTTTTATGGCTTGTTGGTATCAAAGCTCAAGTGTTCTATCAAAACATAAATCTTTTACGACCTTAAAGTCTTTCAAACATTGAACAATTGGAACAAGATCAGGAAACTCGAATAAAATAACTCTTTCGTTTTTTGCATATTTTGAAAATCAAAATATGCAAAAAACGTGACAAAACTAGAACACAGTCATTCACATTGTTCGTTAATGTCAGAAAAGTCATTTGAGGGGGTGGAGTCGACATGGTGCTCCACAACTAGTAGTAGTGCTTGTTTTGTCTCTTTGTCCCTTGTCAAAGAATCATTGAAAGTGGAAATCATTGTAACTCCCCTCTCTGCCCCATCATTTACAATTTTCAGTTTCTCAAGCTTTCTGCACCCTTCCTGAAATGATCCACCTTTAAGCCATTTCCATTTCCTGTACAGTCTGAGAGCAACTTGCCATCCCAGTGTAATACTAAAAAGGTATCCTTCTGTTGAACTTCATTGATGAAGGAATCCCTCAGGGTGGCTGCTGTGATGGCCCTGCTATGTATCCTAGCACGTCGAACTGAGCTCCTGGAGATTGATCTGTTGCTAAGAAGTGTTGCTGCTGTGGCAATCAAATGTGAACAGTGCGCCAGTCTGAAATGTTAATACGGTACAATGCAGAAACCAACTCTGGAGTCGTTTTCAATTTCTTGGAAAGAATTGATCGCTTTGATCTTCGATTACGTCTTTGAGGAGAGCCATGTTCAGATGACTCAGAGTCTGAAAAGGATAGTGTCGAGTCAACAAGTTGCACCTTTAAGCTTCCATTTTTTTCTTCTCTTTCTCTATTCGCTTTTTTTTCGGCAGTTTGGCAATGATTGCATGGGTCTCCATAACTGGAATATGTGCCTTTGTCCACAAGAACAGCACTTCGTCGACGACCTTCTTGCGAGTCACTCGACTGTTGCTTCGAAAGAAGAAACTACGCTTTAGAACATCTTTTTTTATTGGAAGGAATCACACACCAAAATTCTCCAATGTTTGCCCAATCAAATATATTTCTGTTGCTTTTCGTGTTGGTATATTTATTGCAGCTTTAGCCATTGTTTATTTTAAATTATTTGACCTGAAAATAAATTATGCAAGCAAGTTCTATTAAAATGAATAAAATGTTAATTCAAAAAGTTAATTCAGTAATTAATAATTATAATATTACCAAAAAAGGGTGTTTAAAATTGTATGTAATAATTATTTTAGAAGTATATTAAGTATAGTGCTGACATCTACTAAATGAATAAGAAATTTCTACAATATTTCTACATTGATAATGAAACACAATGATTAAACACAATAAAAAATACACAGTCTGCACAAAAACTCTAGTTTTGAAAACTTTTTTTGCAAAACCACAAAATATTTTAGACTTAGATATGCTTTAGCAACCCCTAAATATATTTTTTTTCAACCTGAAACTTAGCACAGTTGATTTTTAGACCAAAAGGAAACAATAAGTCAACATGCCTCATTAATTTAAACAAAAAAAAATTTAACATGTTAAAATGGACCACCCTAATATTTATATTCCTTTTTTTAGAATGGAACTTCAATGGATGAAATTCTTGAGAAAATTAAAAGTGAAGGAATTAAGCAACCAATAATTATTGCACTGGGTATAATTGGCAACATTTGCTAATCGTTTGTCGTTATAGAAAACGAAATTATTGAGTCGCGCTGTATGGTCTCTGCTGTTGACAAATGTTTCAAGCTACACTACATCGGTCAGATTGAGTATGACCAAAGTGTAAGCCATGTTTGGCAGTTTTTGCAGGTGCATTTGTATGGGATCTTGGACAATGTTCCTATCTCAGAATTTGTACGGGATCTTGTTACTTTTTTAAAAGCGCGTTAAATATGTTTAATGCTCTTTAAATAAGCAACATCTATTCACATTCTAGGAACATTGTCAAAAATGTTATACAAATGCATACATCAACGAAATCTTTTTATTTTATTTGGCATGTATTTTTGTTTGAAATATAGTTTTTATTTTTTTCGACATGTATTTATCCACACAAGTGTACAATATAAATAGCACTAAATGCATTGTAATGTTGGTAAATTTAATAAATTAATAAATTTCTTTTAACTTTAATTATTGTAATTATCTCTATCTACAAGTAAGAACTAAATAACATGATTAATGAAATCATAGTGAATTCTATCATAAATTTAAGTAATTAATAGTCGAACAACTATAAATGTGAAGTGCACGAACAACATAGTATAATATAGTTTTTGAATCGCAGGTTAAATTAGGCGTGTGCAAAAACTTTACTCAATTCAGCAATGGCGAAGTTCTTTCAAAATCAATTTTATTCACAATAAAAATGCCGACAATATAATAAGTATTATGTCGGTATAAAAACCTGAGTTGTTGAAAGTTTTTTCCCGAATATAGAGTAATACATTTCCTGAATTTCAGTGCAACAAAAACCCCTGATTTTCAGAAGGCTTGGTTTCCCTGATTTTCAGAAAAAAATAATTCCCTGAATTTCAGGCCATAACCCCTAAAAATTAATTGTGCTTAAACGCAATGAGTTATTCAGTGAGTTATCCCTGAATTTCAGTTGCGATTTCCTGATTTTGTTTAAGACTGTACATTACAGTGTGTGTATAGTTGTTGTTT
This sequence comes from Hydra vulgaris, assembly GCF_038396675.1. Lineage (NCBI taxonomy): Eukaryota > Metazoa > Cnidaria > Hydrozoa > Anthoathecata > Hydridae > Hydra > Hydra vulgaris. Next base: position 39,628,382 of record NC_088923.1, read on the forward strand.
GATTTAGTATGTATGTATTATGTATTGTATGCACTGTAATGTATTGTAAGCTACTGTAGCACTACAGTAGCGTAGCGAAGGGCCCGCAGCCAGAGGACCTAGAGTTATTAGGGGCCCAAACCAAATTTTTCAAATTTTATTTTTAAAAGTTGTCACTCTTAAAAATAATATGCATGTATACATAGCAACGTTAGCAATTTTTGCTATTATTATATAGATAAGAACTACAAACTCTATTTTTTTAGCTTTAATAATATTTATTTTTAGCTTTTTATTTATTTATATCTAAAAAATTTAAACAAAATGTATTACTCATAAATATACAATTTAGTTAAGTAGTAAGTATGATTTCATAAGGTTTTAATACAAAGTACGATAGTGAAGCTATTTTATTAAAACAGTAACTCACTTTTAAAAAAAAGTTGCTAAAACAGATGTCAAGGTGACAGTGTAGCTATCTTCATTACTGATGTATTTATTTCTCATGAAGTTAATTAGTTCTCTAAAACTTTTCTCAAACAAGTTTTAGTATCTATAATAACAATAAATACATACTTATCTAGGTTATACATATCACTGAATTATCAGGTTACATATCACTGAATCCTTCAAATTAGCTAGTAATTTTAACATATATTTTTTTTAATTTTATTTAGGTGCCCCAAAAAGTCCTTACGGTCTTATCACAGAGCACTGCGGATGAGCATTTAATTGGAAGTTCACGCCTCCTTCTTAACCGATGTCGCAAACTTGCCCAGAGGTAGGGTTTGAACCACAGATTCTTTGTTTCTGGGGCAAGTGCGCTACCACTGCGCCACGGCTATTCATATAACATTTCCTACGTCCAGACACCCTATGGTTGCTCAAATCATATGTTGGACTTGTTATTTACTTACAAACTAAAAAAAAAAAGTAGAAACTTCTACCTTTGAGTAGGATATGTAATATTAGGGTGGTCCATTTTAAATTTTTTCATCTAAAAACATTAAATAAAAAAAATTTTGAATTTAGGACAATTTTTAGATCCCCCACAAAACATTGGAAGTTAGAATAACGTTTAGCCATTCTTGGGGTCTGTTTAATTTTAACAAATGAAAAAGCAACCATGACTTTTCGCCAATAAAAGACGATAAAAAAGTTTTTCTTCGTCGCGCCAAATAACAGTCGGAGTCTTCGGTTTATATGGAGTAAATATTTTAGATCTTGGTAAGTTTATAAGTTTCTGACCCATCATAGTCTTTTCTGTATAAAAGTAAAATGTACTCAGCCATCCTCTCAACTTTTCTCGCTTCTTCATCAGTAAGTTCAAAAGTACGAGATAGTAGGAATATTTTTGTATAATAAACGGCTTTTGACATTCACCTTGCATAATGATCAGAACAAGCATACCAAATGCGGAAACCTCTTTTAATATGTCCACCGAAAAAAATAGAGTAAGTTCCACTAGTTCGCGGTAGTCCTAATCCAGTATTAGTGAAAGTAGCTGTTGTCTTTCACTAATACTGGATCCATCAGCAACTGTACACGTTTCTTTTTGAAATTTTCATCGTTATCGGTGTTTCGCAATGATGTTTTTTTTCTCTTTCACTGAAAAACTTTTATCTCTTTCATCTTCTTCCGTAATCTCTGAAGAAAATTCGTCACCCTCGTTGACTTCATTATTATCAGTAATGGTTAAACATTTGAGTTGCTGTTGCTTAATATGAAGCAATTCCTTTTTTTTTCTTTCTTTCCTGATACTCTTGTTTGATGTAGCGTTGTCGCTCTTTTTCAGCAAGTATTTTTTTCAACTCCAGCGATTGAGCCCACCTGAGGAAACTTTTGTTGGTTTGTTAGAAATTCCCAGTCAATAAGCCACTCGTCGTTACAAGATTGTTTCAGCAATGTGTAAGTGTCTGTATGTGATATATCAAACAGACTGTCCGGTTTAATTGTAAAAGATATATCTTCTAGCTTTACTTTTCTTTCTTGTCTTCTGCTTTCAGGAATTTTTTTCAGTGTCTCATATTCTTTTACCAAAAAGGACAACCTGATCAGCACAGTCCTTCTTGTTATGCTTCGTTGGAATACGAGCAGGTAACCAAAAGTTTTCAACAATTTCGCTAACTAGATGGTTTGCAATGAGTCTTGTTTCTTTTCTAGGATTGTTTTTTCTACTAGGTCTACAAATCTTCTTTGGTATGGGAGCCATTGTCGTGGTTTAATACAAGACTGAAACTTGTAATATAAGCGCTGTTATTGACTATACGTTAAGATATATAATTTGCAACATTAAAATAATACAGAATAAGGTTTATTTTAAACGTTGTAAATTAAACTTATTAACGTTGCAGCATGTTTTTATGAACTATTGTTGTCTCAAGAGAATTAAGACTTAACGACGTCCTTAAATGCAATTTCGAAATATTAAATTCATAATGGAACGAAAGTATCAATATTATAATGTTTAAAATGTATTGGAATAAGAGTAACTAAACTGAATTATTTTACGCAATATCTGTGGTGTTTTAAAACAAATCTCTTGTGGGATAAGTACAATAAGTCGTAAATTAATAAATTTTTGTAGAAGTATTCCTTAGTAATTGTCAAATAAATTGTGTGAACCCCATTAAGAAAAACAACAGTTTGTTAGTAAAAACTTTGCGCAACACTTGCGCAATCCATTACTTGAACTTCCAATGTCTTGTGGGGGATGTAAAGTTCGTTCTAAATTCGAAATTTTTGGTATTTTGGTATTGGACCACCCTAATGTAATATACCCTTAGTAAGGTATAATTTTTACCTTTTAAGGTAGAAAATTACATTAAAAACAACAATTTTTCATAAAATTTTCTACCTTGAAGGTATAATTTTTAAAAATTCATACCTTATTAAGGGTATATCACATATCTTACCATAAGGTTGAAATTTCAACTATTTTTTTAGTGTGAACAACAGTAATTCTATTTTAAAATTGTTTCCTAATGCTATACTAGGTAATAATATTTATAGCCGCCTTAGTATCACTTGAGGAATTTGAGTTTCAAATCCGTTTTCCGAAAGTGAATCTTAGTTGTTTAGTTACAGCAAAGGTGTAAGATTCAATATCAGACTTTATTGCATCAATCAACTGGAATATTTTATTTCTTCATAAAACCGCGGATCAAATGTTTAATTTATCAATTTCTAACAATTGTACTGTTTGCGAATATTTTATACCCAAAGTTAATAAAACAAAAAAAAAGTATGATCCTTGGGTTACTCCACATATTAAAAACCTAATCTGAGCAAAAAAAATTAAATTGGTATATCAACTGCTTAACTAAATAGAAGAATTACATATTAGGAATAAACTTAAAAAAACTACTATCTTCTTATTTGTTCCGTAAAAGCTGAATTATTTAAAGCCAAATGAGCACATAAAAAAAAAACAGTATTAACATCCCTCTGAATAATTTCCATTGTTAAAAAAGTGATACTAACCTGAATGAACTTATAATGATAACATGGGTTTTTCTATTTCAGACATTATTAACTTACCAATCAAAACCCTTATAAATATTTTTTCCATTTACAAAATCTTTCATAAATTCTTTAATTCCGGAATACAATTCACTGTCTAGAAATTAGCAAATTTTAGTTCTATAGTTTTAGGTCTATAAAAAACGGAAGATAAAGTACTTGCTGAAAACTATCGACCTATTTCAATAAACTCTGTTGCCTGCAAAATAATCAAAATACTTGTTAAGAAAAAAATCTTTAAGCACATTAACGATAATAAAATGCTCTCTGCAAATCAACAAGACTTTCTTTACCATAAATTAAAAGTGACAAATCTAATAGAGCATTTTGATATTATTTCATCTACTATAGCATTTCACCACGTTATTGATGTAATCTCGATTTCGCCAAAGCGTTGATTTTTTTTTTTTTTTTCGATATGTTTTGCTGTTCATACAATAATATAAAAAAATTATTACATAAAAAAAGAAAACATATATTAATATAAACAGACAAAGGCTAAAAGAAGATATGGATGACCAGAGTCACCAAATCTTTTCATAGCTCTACGTGAGCTTTAACAAGTGCAAAAAAAATAAAGTTATTATAATAAAATTAAAAAAAATTAAAAATAAAATCTTTAAAAAAAAATAAAACTCCGTAAAAAAATAAAATAAAAAATAAATAAAAAAAGACAATAAGGGGATAAATTCCTTTGAATATATCAAAAAATTAGGTTAAAAAACAATAGTGTATATCAAAAAAACGATAGTGTATATGTTAAGTTTCAAAACTGTTATTTGATTTCAAAATTTCCTTTTTTATATAAAACTTAAATAAGTTTACTGTTTCACCATATTGATTTGGTTATTTTAAAAACTGCTCCATATCTTAGGCCCTCGATATGTTATCTTATATTCTTTGTATTTAGTTAGTTTACGAGGTTGTGTGTATGTGATTCTCTACCTCAATACAGATTTTGGTCGAATGAAAATTAAGGTAATTCGGAATAAATGGGAAACAAAATAAATAGGAATAATAAATCAATCCCTAAAAAACTCTACTAAAGTGAGTCATTATTTCATGTAACGCCAAATGGAGCCCACATTTTCGAACAGTTGTTTCAAAGTCTTTACAAATTCTTGATAGACAAAAAGACATTCACTTTTATTGATGAAAATATGGATCTCAAGTTATTAAAAGCGTTAATTAGACCATACCATAAATATACAGCATCTATTTGGGCTTCTAATAAAATTTTCCGCATTTTTTTCTCGCATTCTACACATTGAGCATTTTCGCATTTTTGCACTTTACCCGTGTCCACAATAACATATTATGATATAAGTTGCCAATTTAAAAATAAAATAGCAGCACTTATGTATACTTGACATTACCCATTAGCGTAGCAACTGCAAAACGATCCTTAAGCACATTAAAACATATCTAAAGACAACAATGGCGCAAATCATTTTTGTCTTCACTAAACCAAATAGCTACTAAAGCAGAAACTAGCAGCTCAATTAAACTTAAGTGGTGCTATCGATCAATTTGCAGCTTTAAAAGCCAGAAAAAACTTTCATTATATTTTCTACTTAGACCTGCATAGTGTAATGTACTGGTTTCTATTTATTTAAATCAAAATTGTATTTAAAAATAAGGTTTTTTTTTCATTTATAATTTTTTTCATGAAAAGAGAAGGATGGTGAGAACAAAGAAGTAACTTAAAGGCCCGGATTAAAAATTTGCGGGGGGGGGGGGGCAAGTTTTTGTCGCTACGCTACTGTAGCACTCTATGTATAGTAGCTACTGTACTTGCATAATACATAATATGCATTATGTATTGTATGCACTGCATAAAATAATCATAAATATAAACTGGTTATGTATGCATTGACAGATTCCAAATTTTAAGTTTAAATTATTCAGCGTTCAGTTTTTATGACCATGTAAAGAATACCCCCCCCCCCTCAATTTGAGGGATCACAAACTTAACATGGTCATAAAAACTGAACACTGAATAATATAAACATAAAATTTGAAATCTATCGATGAATACATAACTATTTTATATTATTGAAAAAATAAATAATTCAACTTATTGCCTTTACGTTTAGCGTAGGGCTAAGATTTTAGGGTTTCTTGTTCCCATTCTCCTACCGCAGTAATTTTTTTTTGTGAAGAATATTTTCGTCATACTTATGAACGTAAAAAATATCAAAATTAATAAAATTAAAATATTTAAAAATAAAATTGTAAAATAAATTGTAAAATTGTAATATTTGTACTTGACACTGCGCTTGCGCAGTTTCAAGTACAAATATTACAATTTGTTATTTAGTTTTAAATGTCAATATAAATAACTTTCCACATCTAAACGATTGTGCCTTAACTACACCGAATATGCGTTTTTATTCATTGATTAAATTATTTATTTAATTATTCATTTATCTAGATTTAAATCTAGTTACTTATAATTATTATTAATACACAAACATTTACCTTATGAGTGGAAGAGAAATTAGTAGTGCCAATCAAAAAAAAAAAAAAAATTGTTACAAAAGAGCACATTGAAATGCTTGAGCATTCAGTTAAAAGAAACGAATCTACAACAAGCACTTCTCTTACTTTATCTAAGCGCACAGTTCAAAATCTTGTCGTTAAGTTAAACAAAGAAGAATTCGACGACATGACTGCATTTTCTTTCGTCGTTTTTTTGTTTTTTTTTTGCTTTTTTAGTTTATATTATTTACATGTCGTGATTTAAATGTAACATAAACATATAAACTTGGAATCTGGAAAAAGATCATATCCATCTTGTCGCCAGAACCATATAAAAATTACAATACAAATATAATATAAAATAATACAGTTTATAACAAAATAAAAACCCAAAACATTTGAAATAATAAGTTGTTAAAATAATATCTCAAAAATATTTCAATATATCCGTTGAAAAAATAATATTCTTTAACTTGTTTTTAAAAACAGAAAAAGAGATAGATGAATCAATATTAGGCTGGACAATTTTCGCGTCACGGTAAGGAAGGAGGCGTGAACTTCCTGGTTAAATGTGACAAGACCGTTAGGACTTCTTGGGCACCTAAAATAAAAAATAAAAAAAAATAAAAAATAAAAAATTCTAGAGATAAGATGCTCGATAATCTATACAAAATTGATTAAACTTTGTTTGACAAATGGGTTCTTTTAAATAGTTATTATTTCGCAAACTATGTTTATTCTTTACTTTAAAGGTAAATAGGTCTTTAAAAACATTTAACAAAGGGTTGTTCATACAACAAAACGTAAAATTTAAAGTATTATACAAGTTAAGTTCATAAACGTTTAATACATTTATATCTTTGAACAAAGGTTTTGTGTTTGAAAAACGATTTAAAAAATATATTTTTCACATTGCATGTTTCTGATGGCGGTAAAGATGTTGCAACTTACGGATAAAAAACGAGGTAAAAGACCAATAAACGCTCAAATAAAAAACGTTATTGAATTATGCATACAAGTAAACAATCTCTGTACGCAAGAAGCAATAAAAGAAAATCTTTCCGCAGCAGACTTCAACATGTCTCAGCCTACTATTTTAAGAAAACTCAAACCCTCGGATTTATCAAGAAAACGTGTTGTGCATGTGCTAGAAGTACGAAACTCAACACGAGTTATTGATGCACGCTATGCTTTTGCAAGTAAAGTTAAAGGAATTTCAAATGAAAAACTTCTTTATTTGGATGAAACTGGATTTAATGTGCACACCAACAGCACATATGGTTATTCGCTAAGAGGTGCGCTAGTAAATTACAGTCGTCTGCAAATCGTGGAAAGTTTAGTTTGTTTGATTTGTGGTGCTTCAGCAATGGAAATGCTGGCTTATGAAATAAAAAACTGTAGGCTGTAATGCAAATTCTTTTTATACTTTCATTACTACAATGTTGGCAACAGCGATTAGGAATGCAGATGTGGAAGCGCCAACATTACCAAGAAATTTCTATAAAAAAAAGCACTTTTTTTATAGAAATTTCTTGCAGATTAGTGGCGTAAAATCATTTTATTATTTTGCTTTAAAAAAATCTGAGAGTTTAAATAAAAAAATTCCATTATTTCATTAAACTTTTATTATTTAGAATAGTGTTTTTCATTTTTCTTAACGAAGATAAATTATTTTTTTAAAGTTTTAAAGTTTTTTTTTAAGTTTTAAAAGTAAATTGTTAAACGTAAATTGCGACGACAGTTTGGTATATCAGAAGATCTATTTATAATCATTTAGCTGACGTTTTTAGTTAATTTAGCTGATGTTTCCACGGTCCATGTTTTCCACGGTCGAGAGCACAAAAAGCGTCGTCGGCCCTGTGGTTTGACTGATTTTTAATTAATTACGTTATATAAATCAAGTTTTGTTTAAAAACAAATGATTTAGTTTGGAAGCGCTGAAATATAATATATACATAATCGTATTTTTTTGAACAATAAAATACAATTATGTTTAATAAAGAAAACGTATTAGTTATATACAGGGCCATCCCGAAAAAAATTTTAAAGGGTGGGGGGTGAAGTGTATGTTTTTTACCGACTAAGGCCTAGGAAAATTTTTTTGTTGACCTGGGGTCGATATTATAAAACTTTTTACGGGGGTAAAATTTAACAGCACAAATGATTTTTTTCAATATTATAAAGATTTTTAAAAATTACCGGTGATAAACTTTTAACAGCCGTAACGTTTACGGGCGAAAAATGTTCCGGAGGAGCGACCTACGGAAATTTTAAATGAAGACCTAACGCGGGACCTTCTAAGATTGGCTTATATATCATTAATAAGATCTCAGCTTGAGTATTCTAATGCAATTCTTGTATCACCATCACAGTTGCAGAAACTAGACATAGTTCAAAAAATTGCTTCACGAATTATTTGCGGAGCAAATCGAGATGCTCATTCAGCCCTTCTTCTTACTAAATTAAAACTGGAGTCACTAAAAGATAGAAGGGAAAAGCATGTAGCTGAACTTGTTCGTTCTATTATAACTAAAGATTGTCCTCCAGCCTTTTACGACCTATTTGGAGATTGAACCTAGGGGGAAACTCATAATGAAATCCACTCTCGCATTAAAATCGGCCGGAGACAATTTGTTGTCACTGGCCGTCAGATACTGAACAACAGTTGAGCAAACTGAGAGAGACATACAAAACATAAAATAACAAAACAAAGAAGAAAAAAAAATACAACAACAACAACTCGAGAAGCGGAAGAAGGATCGATAAATAAAACTCTTAACTTAACGGGACTGTACCCAGCTCTTATCAAGTATAAAAAAGAAAATATAAGAAATATATATAAGATCCAAATATATGAATATTAGTGTAGAAACCTGTGGTTCAGAACTTTTCAAAGTAAATTTCAAACTCAAGGTAAGCCTTGAATTGAAAATTGATTTTGATTTTATTTAATAAAATTTAATAAATTTTATTTAATAAAGCACAAATTTTAATTTCAAGCGATTTCATTGTTAATATTTTTCTACTGAATTTATAACGTAAGCAATGCGACTCATTCTCAAAACTGCTCTCTTTAACTATTTTTTAGAAAAATATTGCTTATAAATCTTATACTTTTCTTCAACTTATTATTTATGACCTTAACTTTGAGCTTCTATTTATCTAATTTTTTTTCTCTTTTCTGGTGTTTTAATACTTTTTGTTACATTTTTTAAATTTTCAATTTATTGAATTTAACAAAAAATTTATAAAAGGTAAAAAAAAAAAATTACTTATTATTTTAACCTTTCTTTGACTGAAGTATTTTCTTTTTTTCACTATTATTGTTATTGTTATTATTGCTATGATCTTATTATTATTATTTTTTTGCTATGATCTTATTATTATTGCTATTATCGTTATAAATATTATTATTCTTACTGTTTTTCATATTACTTTTATTATTATTATTATTATTATTATTATTATTAATATAATATAGTGTCTACTTTTTATAATCTTTACTATTACTTTTAATTGCTGTTAATGCAACTATTATTTTTATTTACTCCTACTTGTATTATAACTATTATTATCATCATTTTATTATTGAATTTTACAGGTGCTTACTTCATATTAGTCTTATTACTATTTATAAATAACCTTGATGTAACAACTTTATTCAGAACATATTTGATTTAATTTGATCACTGAAATTTTTTGAGATTCGCAATTGTAAAAGAAGTGGTCAAACTATAAACAGAATTAATAAAATTCTAGAAACTAACATTGATGCTCAAATATGGTATAAGCTCAAATATTTTTGATAAAGTCAGATGAACCAGCAACAAAATCCATCAAAGATTGTTCTTCTCGTTCAGAAAGTGTTTAGAGATCATGTACAACTTGTTTCCAAGATTTCTCATATTGTTTATGGAAAGCATAAAAAGAAGGAAGCACATTAAAACATATTGTGGATAAAGTTCTAAGCAAAAAACATCAAAAAAGTTTTATGTTTAAATGTTTTTTTGTGTCTAAATGAACTTATATTATAAAAATTTACATAACGAATTTCTGAATAATTATTTTAATTATTTAATATTTAAAGTCACTTTTTTTAAAAAGATTATTTATGCAATTTTTGCTATTTTTTCTTTCAATAATTTAAATCTATATTTAAATCAACACAATTTTCCATAGGCTTTTGTTTAAAAATGATCTTAAAATTCCAACTACAAAAAGTCTATAGAATATTGTATTAAATCGCAATAGATAGTCTAAAGAAACCTCTATTTCTATAGACCATTTGTTTCAAAAACCTATAGGAAATAGTATTGATTATCTTTATAAAAAAACTGTACAAATTTTGTTATGACAAAGGGTAAAAAATTAATGGCAATTTCATTTTTTTACTTTTAAATTATATTCTTAACAGTTTAAATACTGTTTGAACAGTTTTACCTTTCGTGGTTGTCTTGATTTGCCAAATATTTTGAAGCAACAAAATCTTCTTTTGAATCAGAACAGTCTTCAACTCAAAAACACTTTGTTTTTGACAACCTTTTATGTCTTAAGAAAGTAATTCAGAGCATGGATATCTACAAAATTTGAAGATGAAAAGTTTTATAACATTGAATTGAAAAACATTTTACGACTGTAAAAATTCCTAGAGAAAAATTTCCGCCGGTAGTATTTTTCGCCGGTAAAATATTTTATAACATCGACCCCTGATCTGAAAAAGATCTGAAAAAACAAAAGAGCCTTGTTGCCTGGCATTTGCCGACTGCCAACTCCAGAAACAATTTTTCTGACTCCAGTATCCAATTTGCTTACTAATAAATTTTGTAAGGGGGCTAGACACCCCCTACGCCCCTCTCCCTCAAGACGCCTCTGGTTATATAAACAAGTTTTTTTTTATTTAAAAAAAGTTTGATTTACAAATAATTTTTTAAGTGCCGTTTATATGTACGCTTCAATTCTTAACTACCCTCAATTCTTATCTACCCTCTACGGTTTGCTAAATAGTTTACAACCTAAGTTTGCTGTACCATAGTCATAATAGTTCTATTTCTTAAGACAATGATACCACACAACTGTTCTGATTTTTTTTTGTGCAAAATAAGCTAAATTAAATGCCTACAACCGCTATTGAATAAATATTTTTAAAGAATTATGAAAAAATTCGTAAAAATTATTAGGTTCAAAAAACGTTTTACAAAGACTTTCTCCTATAAATTTTTTGAATAGCGTTTTTCTCAAAATACGCGAAAAGCATCTTTAAGGGTTGTCCACAAATTACGTCACGCAATTTTCGACCGTTTTTAGCCTATTTTTTTATTTTTATGAAAGTTTGTAATGCAACAAGAGTTTGTTTGTGTGTGAGTGTGTGTGTGTGTGTGTGTGTGTGTGTGTGTGTGTGTGTGTGTGTGTGTGTGTGTGTGTGTGTGTGTGTGTGAACATTTAAAACGTTCATAATTTTAACTCTTTTAACATATTAAGTAAATTGACTGAAAAAAAAATTATTCTGGTGGCACTGCAAGAAAAAACTAAACATTATATTTTTTAAGAAAAATCTTTTTTTTTTCTTAAAAAATATGTTTAGTTTTCAAAGAATTTGTCATCATTACCTCAATCTAAGTTTTTTTTTTTTTGAAGTTA